>NC_136508.1:20640402-20645402 GCF_053919585.1 Euprymna scolopes
TGAAGAAATATGCTATAATAAAATTATGTTGTGTTCGTTCGCGCCTGATCTCCATAGAATGGAAATATGTCACAAAGTTTAACAAGGTTTTTCAATATAGATCCACAGAATATTGTGATAAGTGTTTCAGTGTGGACAGGTATAGGATAATAAATTATGGAGTTTATCTACTTGATTTTTACTTTCCTCATATTTAGCTTTGGTTTTGATACCCCCAAATTCGAAGCTATCTCTTTACAACCCTTCCTTTTCATAACTTATCATACTTTCATAAATCAGAATCCATTTTCTGTATGCTGTTTTTGAACCCAGTCAACGACAGGTACTTTTGCTAGTATATATATATATAAGACAAAATGTGCGTTAGTGTGTGCACATTTTGTGTATGTCCGGCAAAGGTTTCTTAGAACTTTTTATATACTACCTAGACTATAATATCTACGATTCACGAAACGAGGTTGCGTGTATCTTTTTTTTTTTTTTTTTGACATTTACACAATATTTTCTGGATATTTTTATATAGTCTCTCTCTCTCACACACACATCCTCTCTTGACTTTTTAGTATAAAAGCGATACTGAATCCGGAGGAAAATGGAGCTACCTGGCACACGTGGCAGGGACGTCCAGAAAAGCAATCACCTTTGATCAATACGGAAAATCGCCTTATATCAGACAATTGCTATTTATTTGGACACTCCCCTTTGAGGAAAAAGCAGAAACTGGCTAGCAACCAAAGTTAAGTTTTCCCTAAAGCCTGGAA
Source organism: Euprymna scolopes (assembly GCF_053919585.1). Lineage (NCBI taxonomy): Eukaryota > Metazoa > Mollusca > Cephalopoda > Sepiida > Sepiolidae > Euprymna > Euprymna scolopes. Next base: position 20,641,164 of record NC_136508.1, read on the forward strand.
AATAAATTGGAAAATCATTTAACTTACATTGTGGTAATCTATATATCTATAAAAGTGACATTTTATGTGTGTGTGCCTATTTCTTCCCAGCTACTCTGTAAAATTTTACTCTACAAGCTCCAGATTTGACATGAGGGGTATTGACGTTAGGGAAAATCTTTTTAATCGGTTTACAGCTAGAAATCTGGCTGTCAAGGAGTTAAAGTTCAATGATGTGAACTATGAAACCTCTACCAAACTCCTTCGCCAATTTTTTGTCTAAAAACATGAAATTTCAGATGTAGGTTACTAGGATATGGTTTAACCGTCTAATTTAATGAGGAGAGGACTTTCCACTAATTTAATCAGAAAAAAGATCAAACGTTACCACATTGAAACAACTTTCGATGGTTTTTTATCATACTTTGTGATTTAAAGTTTATTTTTATTTTAGTTATTTGAGTGGATGGATATTAAGAGTCGGTCATGATGTGTTTTTTTAATCCAAATTTGTGGACATAGATTATGTCTAAAGCTATTTTCTAGTAGGCAGGTGTGTTTATGTAGTTAATACAGGGTGTCCACAAAGTCTGGCTATATTATGTAGCCAGACTTTGTGTGCACCCTGTGTGTGTATACACACACACATACACACACACACATATATATATGTATATATACCTTTATATATATATATATATATATATATATATATATATATATATATATATATATATATATATATATATATACAGGGTGCCCAAAAAGTCTGGCTACATAATCTACAGGATGCTTCCACAAAGTCTGAATCCATAACGTAGCCAGACTTTGTTGACACTCTGTATTATCGCCTATCCTATATTCTAAAGTATATATCTATACTGGAATATTGAGGTGACATTTTCTGCGTATATATATATATATATATATATATATATATATATATATATATATATATATATATATATATATATATACGTGTGTGTGTGTGTTTGTTTTCATAGGAGAAAACATGACAAAATCATATGTGTATGTACAATCGTTTAGGAAACGATATCCTTTTATTCTTTCGATATTTGCAAATTGCACCACGGAGGAGTAAGTAAAATATTTCTGGATATCGTCTACTCATCAGTATAAATTGGACAAGTCCAACTTAAAAAAAAATATTATATATATATATATATATATATATATATATATATATATATATATATATATATATATATATAAAGCTGAATGTCTATGTGTGTGTGTCTGGTCACAAATAGGCTCCTATATGATTGACTATTTTTTTTAAACTGATTACATATAATGATAGAAGATGTATCGAGACACAGGAATGAGTATGCTTGATCTGGCAGAATCGCGGTTCATTAAAATTGCGGGGTCTGCATTCGCGCCTGGTCAACAAAGTATGGAAATAATTTTAAAATTTAAAAAAAAACGTTTACAAGTGTTTTTGATATAGATGTACATAAGAACACTTCGATAAATATGTTTTAACTTAAATAGGGATGGTATAATAAAATTGTTGGGTCTGCGTTCGCGCCTGGCCTCCATGGAATGAAATAGCACAAACTTTAATAAAGACTTTTCATATCTATCTGCGTAAGTATACTTTGATAATTATGTTTCAGTTTGAAGAAATATGGTATAATAAAATTATGTTGTGTTCGTTCGCGCCTGATCTCCATAGAATGGAAATATGTCACAAAGTTTAACAAGGTTTTTCAATATAGATCCACAGAATATTGTGATAAGTGTTTCAGTGTGGACAGGTATGGTATAATAAATTATGGAGTTTATCTACTTGATTTTTACTTTCCTCATATTTAGCTTTGGCTTTGATACCCCCAAATTCGAAGCTGTCTCTTTACAACCCTTCCTTTTCATAACTTATCATACTTTCATGAATCAGAATCCATTTTCTGTATGCTGTTTTTGAACCCAGTCAACGACAGGTACTTTTGCTAGTATATATATATATATATATATATATATATATATATATATATATATATATATATATAAGACAAAATGTGCGTTAGTGTGTGCACATTTTGTGTATGTCCGGCAAAGGTTTCTTAGAACTTTTTATATACTACCTAGACTATAATATCTACGATTCACGAAACGAGGTTGCGTGTATCTTTTTTTTTTTTTTTTGACGACATTTACATAATATTTTCTGGATATTTTTATATACTCTCTCTCTCACACACATCCTCTCTTGACTTTTTAGTATAAAAGCGATACTGAATCCGGAGGAAAATGGAGCTACCTGGCAGGGACGTTCAGAAAAGCAATCACCTTTGATCAATACGGAAAATCGCCTTATATCAGACAATTGCTATTTATTTGGACACTCCCCTTTGAGGAAAAAGCAGAAACTGGCTAGCAACCAAAGTTAAGTTTTCCCTATAGCCTGATATTTGACCTTATTAAATTTACGCACCTGTCACTTAACATTTTAATCGTTTAATTAGTACCCTCTTCAGTTCCTGTCTCGTCGTGCCCGAGTGGTAAGATCTCAGGTTTTTTTCCCACTGTCTTCCTGTCAATGGTTCGGGTTCGAGCCTACCTCCCTACAAAAATAGTTTTACACCTACAAATACTCGGGAAACACCGGGCATCCCGCTAGTAATTTTATAAAACCGAACACTGTGAACCAGTCTTAAACAGATTAAGCATAAAAATAAATTGAAAAATCATTTAACTTACATTGTGGTAATCTATATATCTATAAAGTGACATTTTATGTGTGTGTGTGCATATTCCTTACCAGCTACTCTGTAAAATTTTACTCTACAAGCTCCAGATTTGACAGGAGGGGTATTGACGTTAGGGAAAATCTTTTTAATCGGTTTACAGCTAGAAATTTGGCTGTCAAGGAGTTAAAGTTCAATGATGTGAACTATGAAACCTCTACCAAACTCCTCCGCCAATTTTTGGTCTAAAAACATGAAATTTCAGATGTAGGTTACTAGGATATGGTTTAACCTTCTAATTTGATTTGAGCGTAAAATAATAAATGTTCAGGGATAAAAACCGGGATCAAATTTAAAAAAAATTAACCTCCGTGATCTCTACCAAACTACTCGGCCAATTTTTGGTCTAAACATTTGAAATTCTTCTTAAAGTGTATTCAGACACAGAGTAACCTTTAATCGGTTTTTGGTCGAAAATTTGGCTGCCAAGGCGTCATGGTTCAAATAATTACTATTCGTCCTAATATTTTCCTGCTTTTAACATTCAACGAATTAAAAAATCATTGCACAATAATTTAATTGTATCAAAAAGACGTGTATCTAATAATAATCATAAAAACAAAATAATTAAAGTCAATTTAAAAAATGGATATTTTGTTATTCTAGATTCACAAACTATATTTACTTCAATAAGCTGGTTAAATTTTTCTGTGTCTTCCCCTCTCCTTTCATTTAATCCGATGAGGAGACAATATCAAAATATATTAAATGAATTATCGGATATCGTTCCCGAAAATATCGTACATACAAATATACTTTTGTTATGGTTGTCTTATGAAAAGTTGATTGATAATTTCAGATTCTATCTATTTTAATACATCTAGGTAATTACACAAATTGATCTTATCAAAGCTTTAATACTCAGAGTACAGCACCGTTAAATAAATTTTACTGACACTTTGCTCATTTAGACCCTATTTATAATACACTCTAGTTTCCTCCCTCTCTCTCTCTCTCTCTCTCTCTCTCTCTCTCTATATATATATATATATATATATATATATATATATATATATATATATATATATAGTTATCTATACACAGTACTGTTTCAAAGCTCATCAGTGTGGCTAGTCAAGCAACAACCACAAGACATATATATATATAAAATATATACGATTAAAGTGCTATCAGGTATAATCGAAACGGAAACAAAAACTTATGATGACTTCATGTTAAAGTTATGACCAGAAATAGAAGAAAATCACAATTAAACGACCCTGATATAAGCGTGACGCACAAAAGAACACCGCCGTTATCGTATTAATGTAGAGATAACAGTATATGATGAATTGACATATGCAATACATTTATAACGAATTTAAGCAGATGTTTATAAATGTATATAATCTTATATTTATATTGTAATATACGTATATTAAAAACGAAGAGACTTTTTATCTTGTTTCTATAAAAGTGGACATTAATGAATAACGCTGCTTAATATGTATACGTGTTCTACTTATACAGGAATTGTTGCACTATACAA
>NC_136508.1:20650402-20750402 GCF_053919585.1 Euprymna scolopes
ATTCACAAATTAAATTCATAAATAAAAATGATAGAAACATGAACTGCATTTAAAATAAACCTATTAAGAGCGTAATAACATATAATTTTGCAATGTCTTCCCGTATACGAGTAAAGAAAAATAACCAAGAGACAAAAAAAGATAAAACCAAACCACAAATATTAGATAATAATACAAATAAACAGCAAACCAAACCCCGTAAACGTAAGAATAGACATAAGGAGATCCTATGGTTCAACCCCCCCCATATTCCAAAAACCTAGAGACAAACATAGCCCGAGAATTTTTTTAAAAATATTAGATAAGAACTTTAAAGCCCCCCATAGATATAATAAAATTTTCAATAAGAACACAATTAAAGTCTCTTACTCTACTATGCCTAACCTTCGTCAGAAAATAATTAGCTCTAATAATAAGAAAATTAATAAACTACAAAATACAACTATACAAAATACATCGGACTGTAACTGTAGAAGAAAAAATAAATGTCCCCTACAAGGCTCATGTAAAATTAAAAATGTTATCTATAGCTGCACACTATCAAAACCTCTAAATATACATTAACCTATTAACAGCCATAACTCAATTACCAGATTAAATAATAACACCAACTTAAACCAATCTACCGATCAATTACAAATCAACCCACCATATAATAATCCAACAACAGACCTAACGGAAAATAATCACAATAAGCAAGAGGTAATATATTTTGGTTCCACATCTGCCCTAATAAAACATAGAATTTCAACGCACAAACATTCTTTTAAAAATAACTCTCTGTCAAACCAAACTACTCTATCCAACTATATTTGGCAACTAAAAAACAGCAATATTTCTTTCTACTTAAAATGGCGAATAATTGAGACTTGCAAATCGTATAAACCAGGAGATAAATGTTGTGCACTATGTACAAAAGAGACCCTAAAAATTTTAAAATATGAAGATATAAAAAATACAACCACACTATTAAATTCAAGACAGGAGCTTATATTTACATGAATCATAAACGTTGGTTTAAATTTAATAAATATAAACCACCTTAAATCATTAAAAGTTACTTATTAGTAAAAATAGATTACACTTTTTTTTAATAAATCAAGTTAGACTAATTATCTCCCTTACATCCTTCAAATAAATAAAGTAAAGAAAACATGACAATTATCTCCCCTTACAACATGTAATTGCACAAACAACATTCTAAATATAAACCGTAGCGTCTTTAAATCAAAAATACGCTAACGGAAATAATTTATTGCACGGGCGCCCCCCCCTTTTAAAATTCATCATTTAATAAGATAAAAAGCTATAGCAAACATCTAAATGAGTATTTTAACCATAGTTCCTGATTCTAAAAAGTGAGAACTTAAAAGGTAAATATCTCTATATATTTTTAAAGCAAACTTATAATGTAAATTCAAATCTATATTTTACTCTATTTATTGTTATCTCTAACCCATATTAATTTTCTTATAAATTTTAAATCCAGACCTTTTATTTCAATTTTTTCAGATTCATCTGCCTTACTTTTAATGCTAGGTTTATTTATGGTGTCTTTTAAATTCAATAAAAACCCTTCAAAATTTGCTGACGAGGAGACCTTGCTTATTAAAAAACTATATGTAATTATTGTACGTAACTTGATGTATACCACAATAAAAAACATTGTTTTCCGAAACGATCGTACAGATAATTGATTTTGTTGTTGTTCCTTCTTATGAAACGGATTTTTTATTGGATTATAATTTGATTTTTAAATTTTAAATTATCAATCACATTAATTAATATATATATATATATATATATATATATATATATATATATATATGACTACTTGATTTAATCACATAAATTAATATACGAAAGTACAATTCTATCTCGGAAACGTTGGATGACATATTCATGTAGCAAGTTGCGATAATTTTAAAGAGTGTACTCATCGTATTGGGACAGTCTGTATATATATATATATATATATATATATATATATATATATATATATATATATATATATATGACTACTTGATGTAATCACATAAATTAATATACGTAAGTACAATGTTATGTGTACACTTAAAGTATTTCTTCAACATTGCTCAGTACGTAGGTAGAGCTAGGTTATAATTAAAAAAATTATATTGCAATTAAGCTGAGTGGGGTTTAAATTAACTTAAACGTAATACAGAAATGGACGATAAAAAAAAGCAGACAGTATAAACAATTGTTTATTTGGATGATTTAAACGCGAAAAAAAAGAAAAATTGGGACGCTGAAATATTAACATTATTATTTCGAAATTATTATTTAACATGGGAAGAGTGGGGTTTAAAATAACTTAAACGTAATACAGAAATTAACGATGTAAAAAAAGCAGGTATATCAAAATTTAAATTTAACTATAATGAGTATTATGGTATCTGTTCAGTGCACATTAACATATAAGTATGGCCAACCACTTAGAATTCAGTAACTGTATTTATTTTCTAAAATAATCAATTATAATAAACAGAACGACTCATAGAAATCTATATTCTTTTTTCATTTTAATATACTTTCATATAAATGTTTCTGTTATGTCAAAATAAAACTATTTTCTTTACGTCACAAGTGTCACGCTCATACATGAATTCCATAGCTAATACAACATACTGACCCAACGGGTCGCGTGTAGTCTAGTTGCTGTTTAAATCTGATGCACACATTAGTAAGTTTTGTATCTTTTTGTGGTGCCACTTTACGGTTAGCAATGAATTCATCGTCATTCGATCAAATCCGTAGAATATGCATCTTAGCGTTATGCATACAGTCATACACGTTCGACAGCCTCCTTTTTATTTTTTGTACTTTATGTTTCTTTTCATTATTTTTCCCCAAATACCGACACGTCTTTTTTCCGTATTCATAACATATACATATATATATATATATATATATATATATATATATATATATATATATATATATGTATATATATATATATATGAGATCTCTTAACTGAGTTTTGACACTTCATCGTATTGTCACTTTTATCGATAGCACGCACATGAAACACATACTCCTTTTTTATTATTCAATTTTCACCCAAAACAAGGCACAGTGCCACTTTGAAGCAGGGAGCTACTATCAGGGACTTTATTAGCGGGGTCATTATAAAGGGAGATGAGTAGAAAGATGTTTGTTCACATTACACTTGAACTTCTGCATATCAGTGCAGTTGGTAAAGCAGAATCCCAGAAGGGAGTTCCAAAGACCCGCAGTTCTGGGGAAGAAACTATTAGAGTAAAAGGCTTTCTTTCACCTAGGGATCTCTACTGTAAAGGGATGATACCTAGCAGCTTGTCGGGTTTGTCGGAGTAGTTACGTTGGGGAGGTACAAGTGTTTGCAGTTCGTCAGAGCATTCACCATTAAAGTATTTGTAGAACAGGCAGAGGGATGCAACATCTCGTCGATGTGACAGGGGTTGAAGCCTAGATGACAGTTCAGGACCTATCAGGTTGTCGACTCTCTTTTGAACCCTGTCCAGGAGTTAGAGACAAGCAGCTGATGCACCAGCTCAGATATGACAACAGTACTCCATACATGGGCGAATGGTGGCCTTATAGAGGTATCGGATACCGCCAGGCGTAAGTAGTTTTCTAGCACGGTAGAGGGAGCCAACCTTCCTAGCAGCAGCCTTGGCAATGCTCTCAATGTATATATTCCAGTTCATATTCCCTGTAAATGTTAGGCCGAGGAGCTTAAAATAAGTACTGTAAGGCAATGTGTTCTTGGCCAATGCACTTATTGTATATTTCCATTTTTTTCGGGAAATAGCTATGGAAGTCGTTTGACGTTAACGTGTCAATGACCTTCTTCACAACCTGTTTGTTCTCAATTGTTTCATAGAGGCACATTCTACGGCGTTTTATCTTAGAGAATAACCAATGTCACAAAGAGCCAGGTTAACACGAACCCAACACATACAACTCTCAATCCTCATTCCTTAGCCCTTGGTTGATTAGTTCGTTTTGTTTACGGTATATCAACCCTTTTCAGGTTTTTTAATGCCGAATCCAAAGATTTTGAAGGAAATGTTTTTAATATAATATATTTGTTGTTTTCAAGTCGGTTTCTATTTAACCCATAGTTGGGACCCTAACAGGTACTACCACTCCGGGTCAGAGTGGACCTGCGAGCAATGGCAATTAAAGGGTGTCTCCACACTCCCCAAAGCCCGTACGCTGGGGCCTCACCGCTGGATATAGGACCTTCCTTAGCTTTTAAGAATGCGCCCAAACGCATATATGTATACACCTATAATTTTTTGTTCGTGTGTTCTGTATTGATATTCATATTAAACCCCCTTTTTTCTATTTATTAAAAAAAAGTAGATTATTTTTAAACATGGGTCGTAGAAATTGCATTCCCTAGTAAGATGATCTGAAATGGAACACGTACATCAAATCTGTTGCCAGGTACGCTGGGAAAATATTGGAATCCTTCAACCGCCCCAGAAGATATCTCACTAGTGATGCAATTCTCTATTTGTATAAAAAGCCAAGTACGTCCAAGGATGGAATACTGCTGCCACATCTGGGCAGGACCTGCTAAAATAGCCTATCCTGCCTTGAAAGAGTACAAAATAGACTTCTTGGTTTAGTAGGGGATGCCCTTTTCTCTTCCCTGCAACCTCTCTCCCACAGAAGAGACGTTGCGAGCCTGTCTTTGTTTTATCGTTATTTGCATGGCAGGTGCTCGTCTGAGCTCCAATCCCTCGTCACTTCTCGCCAGTCTTTCACGATAAACACTCGTCTGCCTGAAACTACTGTCAATAATTTCCCCCACTCTTTATCTGTGCCTAAATCCAAACGTACATTTCATGAGAAAGCTTCTTTCTTACAACTGCACGTCAGTGGAACTCTCTGCCGCTTGCCTGTTTCCCAACTTGAACGTCTTCAAGTCCAACATAAACAAACTCCTGACAAACCGCCCCCTTAAGTAAGGCACTCTATCAAAAAAACCCAATACTAGTGATTACTACAATACTGTCTCATTGATTACTGTACACGCAATAACCCTTATCCCTGAGTGGCCTTCGGGCCTTGATAGGTGGTTACCCTCATGTAAAAAAAAAGAGATCTTGCTAATTTGCATATTTTTAAAAATATTCATTTTAATTAATTTCCTATTATATTTTTTTCGGTTTTTGTAAGAAATGATCGTCTTTAGTAAACTATTACGTGTAATCATATTCATGTAGATATTCTACAGATAAATTCATTGCTAACCGTAAAATGGACAACACAAAAGAATACAAAACTTACTAATGTTGACATCAGATTTACACAGCCATTGTATCACCATTTTAACTATAAACCCTACTAAAGCAATACTTTATAATAATAATTAAGCAATATATTTGCGTAATATTAGCGTAAAAAGATTAAAGTAAACACTAATCTCTTTCTATATAAACTTATATAAGCGTAGGTATATATTTGTTTAAACAATTTTGCCTTCTCAACCTCTGTGTTAGTTTTTGGTCTACACACATGAAACTTCTTATATAGGGCATTCGAGCCTATGTAAAACTTAAGAGTTTGGTTTTAGCATAGGTAAATCGATACAAAATGGTGAAAATTAAAAACATGGAATTTGTCAAGTGAATGTCAAACGATGACATTAGGAACATGCATGTGTGACGTAGATGTTTTAATTTTTAGCCTTGCAGGAAACATATCTTCGTAAGCCAAGCATTAACGTCAAAGGAAAAATTAAATCGTAAGCTAACCGTTTTGATTATGATTCTCGGTGGTGGCGTACGCGTCCTTTTTTTAAAAAAAACATTTTAAATCATTACTATATATTGTGTCCAATATAAACCAAGAATAGATACGAAATCTGCATTAATCAATATATATACATATATAAATATATATATATGTGTGTGTGTGTGTGTGTGTGTGTGTGTGTGTGTACCTGTCATCCGTTTTGTAAAGATGGCGAATCCGATCATCGAAGATAAGCAAGCATGGAAGTGCGTCCGGACGGTTCTAATAGTTTTATAATTATATAGATGCTAGCATAGGCGTCAGGAGTTGCTCGGGTGTTTGCAGGTATCTGTTGTGAAAACAAAAAAAATAAAGTTGTAGTAGGGTGGCAGGCTCGAACCCGTACCGCGAAGGAGGAAAAGAACGTGAAAGAAAAAACGTAACGCCTTGTCCGCTGCGTCGATCGCCAAACCGGAAGTTACGAAGGAGTAAATTAAGGTCAGTCGACCGAAAAAAGAGGATGACTTTCGAAAATATCGGCAAAAAAAAAGCGACCTCTCTTTGTAGACTAGGGCCTAGTTTAGGGTAAAGGAGTTAATGCTTTTTTGACAATTTTTCGGCATTTGTCGTCGAAGGAGCAGGACTTAAAACAATAACGAGGTCGTGAAAATCCGTCGTCACTGTCGAAAATTATAGGCAGAGATACATACATACATACATGATGATTGCAACGTCTTGTCAGACGAGTGCCACTCCCTCAGACATTTAAAATCCATGAGCCCAAATGCCTGAGGGAGTATCTATACAAATATGATGTTACAGAGGCTTAGCTTTGTACGACAGCTAAGTCTCTCTCTCGGTTCAAAATGTTGAGATCCAGCAGCAAGCAAGAGCAAGATAGCCAGCAACAAATTAAACTGCAGACCAGCTTAATGCGGGTAATCGTCTTCCGCTTTATGTTTTTTTTAAATCTGAGATTTGCTTCTTTTAGAAAGGTTGCCTTCACCACGGCTTACAGGAGCCATCTCCACCCCAATACACATATACACACACACACAAATTTACACGGTGCTAGTTGGCCGTTGACCCAGAAAAAGAGTTCATTCGCCCTTTGGAAGGTCTTGTTTTTAACATACATACATACGTGCATACATACATACATACATACATACATACATTTAAACAGACGGGTGAGATTTAGAGTATAGATTATGGTTAGTAGAGAAAATTGTGAGTGAATCCCAGTCTCCTCATAACACCTACGGAAATCGTTTTTTTTTTTTTTTTTTCATTCTGTTAAATAAATCTTAAGCTGTAAAGGAAAATATATCATCTTCATAAAATTATTATAAATAAACTTATCATATTCAGAATGTATTCACACATGAAATCAGTAAACCAACAGAGTTTGTTTGCCTATTAGGATATTGATTTGCTGGAATATTTGCATTACCTTATAGAATAGTGATTTAATTATTTCATCCCGGGAATGTACACCCAACTAATAAAAAAGTATCTTTTATCATAAATATTATCACATGATATATTGTTTACAAAGTTATAGAGGGATGGAAAGCTTTCAATTATCCTAATGAGTTTCTTAGCGGTTATAACCCACCTGATGCGACACCTGGTGTGTCACCCCTTACACTCTGTTTTGAAGTATGGCGAACGAACCATGCTGCTTTCTAATTTAAGTTCGCTGATACAAAACGTGTAGTCAAAGAGTTTATAACACGTCTAATTAACTGGAAAATGGCGGCTCTTTCTGATATCCGATGGAATGCGTTCAGACAAAGAATTTCCAATTATTAACATTTCATTTCAATTCTAAAGGTTGACATTTTCGGTGGTAATATGGTCTTCTTTTATTTATTTATTTATTTTGTGATTTGCATCAAGAAATCAAAAATTAATATAAAGTTTGTTGCGTAAGAATTTACAGATAGATCATCGTTTCTATGACCAATTAAATATTGCCATTTTTTATACTATAGATCATATAGTTGTCTACCGGGCCATTAAACTTTGCACCGATGGAATTGATAATCATTTTCCTGGCTTTTATTAATCTAGCCAAGCTTTAAAATTTTGTTTATACAAATTCTAAGCAATAAGCTTATGCAAGGAAAATTACCGTGTGAACCAAAGAGGCTACTGTTTGAACGATGTCTATAAGAACACTATGTTAACAGTTGAGCAGAAAAATGGCAACACGTCCCAGCTGTTTCCGAGTCAGACTCACACGTAGGCAAAGTTACTTTTTATATAATAATAGGGACTACGAAGACCTGGAGAAATTCCACAGGGGACTGATTCATATTTAATATTGTTGATGTTGGCATTCTGTAGATATTCAGCGAAAATGGAGACGCACCAAATAACTATCACTATTTCGATTTGCTTTTTCATGATATGTTAATCTTGATACATTATAATAAACATTTCCATTCACTGGTCGTTTGCTAAGCTTAGCTTTACATCATTTTTTCACAATGTTTCTCTACTTGCTTTCAGCATGAGAGCAGATCATATTCTACACGTTTCATGCATATCACACAAACTTATAATATTTAATCAACATTTGACTAACATTTTTTTGCCAATTTCCTTCAACATTCTCATTACCATTAGTACAGTTTACATTTTGTCTTTAAAATGAAGCTGTATATGTTTCCTATTACTTGGAAACCAGATTTGTAAAAATCCCATTTTTTTTTCACTCTGAGAATTTTCATTATATTTCTTTGACCAACGATTTGTTTTCAATGGACTTGATAAGTGATAATATAGAGAGAAGAGAAACAGGGGTAGAGAGAGAGAGAAGATAAAGAGTGTGAGAGAGAGGCAGAAGAGAATGTTGTTCCATCCTCTTTCCCAAATTTGACTACTGTGCGCGTTTGAACTCTCACACTCGAGTTGCCTATTGGCCTTGATAAGTGCTAATATAGATAGAAATACCTATTCTGATACCTAATAAAAGAAAGGACACTCTTTGGGGCGGATTTTGATGATAACAATCACTAATTAGAAATAATTTTAGAATTTTAACAAAAATAAAATTACATGGTAATCACCCAATTTCTGCCACAAAATTTTGATTGGCAAAACTCATAAACAGAAAATATATATTTTCTAATTTCATCTTTTTTTTTTTTTTTTTTACATAATCTGGTTTGATGTTTTCCTAAATATTCAAATCACTATATTTTGCTGCTTAATATCAAATACAGCAAATGAGTTATTTTTTATGCATCAAACAATTACATTTTCTCATTCATCCAAACTAATCACTGAACATCAATTTCATATTTTCTTCGCTAAAATATTACTGTGCTTGATGTCATCAAGTGGCGCTGATCATTTTTTTTTTCATTTGTTCACACATTTTTCCAATTTATATATATTTTGTCTAAGATTCTTAGCCTATGTCATTGCATACCAAGCTGTTTATTAAAAGTTAAGGTTCACTGTAAACACATATGTTACACCAAAATAAAAACGCTTCAGATAATGTCTTGATATTCAATTCAGTTTCTCACATGACATCTTATGAAGTTAGTAGAAATGTTACAGACTTTTGAATCTCAAACATTTTCAATACTGAGCACTGATATTTTCTTTTTTGGAATATAAGCACATTCATGATTTTTTTTTTACAAATGTCAACAAATTTCACATTGTGTAGCAATGTACTGAAACAATTATAAAAATATTTGTTTTTATTTTGGATGATGCAGGGCATCCGGAGAGAGATGTTTCTAACAAAATGAAAGTATAATTTTTAGCAATAGGTATCTAGGAAAAGGCCACTACATATGTTATAAATTCCAAATTTCCACAACCTGGCAAACACGCTAGCAAATTTAGATTTGCAATTACAGAATATGATTCTAATTTTTTCCTTTGCTCTTTATTCTAACACTACACTAAGTTTACTGTTTTATTTCGCTACAGTTGATATTGTGTAGAACAATAAGAAAATCATAGTGAACAATGCATTCAACAAAATTTCACACACATTTCTAGATACCTATATCTAATAAGTTCAAAAGAAAGGACACACTTAGGGAGGTATTTTGGTGGTCAAGTCACTAAATAGAGATTAGCTGGTTTCCCGGCATAGCCCAGGATGTAATAAAGATTGACTGAAATACATGTTCTAGCTGGTTTCTAGGCGTTGCCAGGGATGTAATATAGACACATTATGTTGTATATTACCTGTTCTCTTCTCCCTAAGGTAAAACAATTTCATATACATGCTGTAAATTACCTACGCTAGGGATAAAACATGAACAATACCAGTCCTAGGGTAGATAAAACAAATAATACACAGAGATGAAAGATTCCTCTCCCCTAAGAATAAAACATATATTCAATATCTGCTTTTGTTTTTTCATTGTTTTTACGGTCCCGAGCAACGCCGGGTAGCCCTGCTAGTCTTCTATCTATATATATAAATCTCAAACGTCTGTGAGTTTGTATGTTTGTATGTAACGCTAAAACTTTTGAAAGACACAACCAGACTTAATAAATTTGGTATCATATCGAAGCCCCAGATCCCGGATGACAAATATCGAAATTTCACGTCAAACGGACGAGGAGAAGGGGGTAAACGTATCAGTTATCTCCAAGGGGGGTCCAAAAAAACCTGTCATTGTAATGCTTTTTATTACGTAATTCTTGAATGATCCAATGTAATTCATACACAGTTACGGAAGCGCAAATGAGAAAAGCACGAGGTGGCATTAACAAGTTTCCTGATTTTGTTGTACCGGTTATTTAAATTGTTATAGACTCTTGAAAATTCAGTATGTTATTGCTATACATTTTCTGATGTGAATGATTTACTTTATAATTATAGGTTCAAATAACAGCTACAGCAAGAAATAGAATACACGCTACTAAAGACGGATTGCTACAGGTAGTGAATTTTAAAAATACAATCTAGACGCGAAGACATGTTAAAAGAACGAGATGCAATAAAATTCTGTTTTAAACTTGGAAAATATGTAACAAAAACGCATTAAATGCCTGAGATGCTTTTGGGACACCTGCCATCATCAGTTTTGTAGTGGCATAAGAGATTCAAGAAAAGCAGGAAGTCCGTGAGAGATAATAGGAGGTGTAGGGGAAGTAATGAGGCCAGAACACAAGAGGTAACTGGCCAAATAAAGGATTTCATAGATAAGGACTGGACTATCATCTGTCTATAGAAACAATAAGTCCATAATATGATATCAGTATGGGAAATGTGCACAAAATTACCTGCGAGGAACTGAAAGTTCGGAAGATGCACAAGTTTTGCGCAGAGTTTGTCTCAAGAGGACGCAAGGAAAATCATAGACTCTTTTACCAAATGGGGATTAAAATACTTTTTACCGTTCCTATAGTCCAGATCTTACATTCAATGAAATTTGATTATTCCCTAAGCTCAAGGAACATCTTAAGACTATTCTTATTAGACTAGTGAGAAGATTAAAGATGCTGTGATGAGGGTAATTGAGACGATTACACGAGCACATGTCACATCTAGGCAGGAGTGGCTAGAACGCCCCTATTCTGCCTTGACACACTGCAAAATAGACTTCGTAGCTCAGTGTGGAATGCCCTATTCTCTTTCCTACAGAAGAGATGGTGCGAGCCTTTCTTTGCTTTATTGTTATTTTAATGGAAAGTGCATGTTTGTGCACAAACCTTTCGTCCCCCTCGCCAAATTTTCACAAAAAAACACACGTCCTTCTGAAATCAATACCAATAATTTTCCCGCGCTTTATCTGTGCCATAACCTAAACGTAGATTCCATGAACAAAGTTTCTTACTTAGAACTTCACACCGGTGTAACTCCATTCCGTTTCCTAGCTTTCCAGCTGACTACAATATGGCCGTCTTCAAGTCCAACATAAACAAATCCTTAATGAGCCGTCTCCTTAAGTAATCCAAGCTTCTTTCTTAGAACTGCACGCCTGTGGAATTGTCTTCCGTTTTCCTGTTTTCCGGCTGACTACAATATGGTTGTCTTCAAGTCTAACGTAAATAAGTTCTTGATTAGCCGTTCCATATAATTTATCAAATTTACCAAATTTTAATTACTAATGATTACTATATTGTCCAATTTCTACTGTACACTCTTTAACCCTTATCCTTGAGTGGCCTCTTGGCCTTGATAAGTGGTGATGCCTATGTAAAAAAAAAAGTAAGGAAATTGAAACTACTAATGATTACGATATTGTCCCGTTTACTACTGTACACTCCTTAACACTTATCTTTTTTTTTTTTTTTTTTTTACATGGAGGTCACCACTTATCAAGGCATGGACGCCACTTCTTTTAGAAGCTTTCTAGTCGTGATAAGTGATGAATCTATTGGGAAAAAAGGGGGGACGTTCATTGGGCCTTCCAGAAGCTGTTAGAACGGTACAAGTACATTGCAGCCTAAGGAGATTTCTTCGAAGCGGACTAGAATTCCATGTTAGTACTATCAATAAAAGTTCGCATTCAAAAGAATTCTGGAAAATTGTTTAAGGCACCTCGTAATTCCCAATATGGATGGAGACAACATTAAAATAGAAGGCTTTCTTGCACATACGTCTCTGCACATTTGTCTGTTTTAATTTTGCTGCTTGTCAGATAATTCGTGGGTATTTCTATCGGGAGCAGGAATGCTATAAATCCTCAGAGCACATTCTCTTGGAATTTTTGTAAAATCGTCACAGATGTGTTATTTGTTTATTAATTCATTATTATTATTATTATTATTATTATTATTATTATTATTATTATTATTATTATGTTGTATTATTTGAGATGAGGCTTCTTCGTAAGTTGTGCACTCATACGTTTTGTGGTCAGTTATCCTTATTTTCTTAGTAATTGTTGTTTCACCAAGTTTTGACCAACTCATCCTTTGGTCTTCTTCAGGTGATTAACTGCGACGGGATAGGAGTGCTGAGTCTTGTAACGTATCCCGAGTGATTACTGACATCCATAGTTGATGCCTCACCAGGATTTAGCTAACTAGTCCTCTGGTCTGCTAATAAGTCCCCTGGTCTGTTTTAAACCGCAATCTTCAGAAAATGCTCACTTAGAACACTAGAGACTCAACGCCTCAATACACTGTGCGTGAAAAGGGCAGAGGATAAGGTGGCAGAAACGTGGCGAAACAACAACTATGGAGACGAGAATAACAGTCCTCAAAAAGAAAGAAATGCACAAACCCTATGGTTCTTGGTAACCCTGGGATGTTCATCTATCCATATTTTAGTTTTTTTTTTTTTTTTAAATGTTATCTAATTGATAGTCGAGTCATGCACCCTTATCGTCGTAAGCTGACGGGACAGTTCAATCAATCATTATTAGTAAGTTAGGTACATTTTCCTAGTCAGCTGGTTTGCAGAAGGTTACATAATCTTACGCAAAACGTTACATAACCTCATACAAAACGTTACACAACCATGTACAAAACGTTACATAACCATACGCAAGACGTTGTATAACATTATACAAAACGTTATATAAATTTCAACAAAACGTTACATGACCTTATAAATAACGTTACATAACCGTATCCCAACTGTTGCATAACCATATACAGACCGCTACATGGGCCTTACAAAACCTGTTGCATAACCGTACACAAAATGTCATATAACCTTATAAAAAACGTTACATACTCGTCTAAAACCGTAAAATAACCTTATACAAATCGTTACATAACCTTGTACATAATATTACATAACCCTATACAAAACGTCACATAAACTTATACAGAGACGTTGGATAACCTTATACAAAACGTTACATAACATAATACAGAAACGTTACATAACCGTATACAAAACGTTACATAACATTATTCATAATTTCCTGGAATAATAACACAAAATGGTGACTTCATATCTGGCTTGGACACTACGTTATTAATTACCAATAGCCCTTGCGCTGTTGCTTAACAATTGTCCACTTTTAAAATGCATAATTGACCCACACTTACCACTTTTGGGATCTCAATCTCTACAATTACATGAATTTAACTTTGTCTCTGTGTGTGAGTGTGTTCCTTTTAGACTGCGAAACGGCTGAAACGATTTTCGGTAAAATTTATAGAACTTTAGGGTATAAACCTTAGAGTGATCTTAGTTACGTGTTGTCTCAGAATACCCCTGATAATTACCGATAATCGATGATCGAAATTGTTATTTTAATTTATCGATCATCGGCAAAGACATTTTTCCATAGCAGCAATGATTCAACAATAAGTGGGTAATTTTATAGCGTTTTTTTGTTTGTTTGTTTTTTCATAACGTGATTTGTAGGTTCAAACTCCGCACGTAAATTTCTCATATACGGCAATGAATTTTATAAAACTTGAAAATT
Organism: Euprymna scolopes; assembly: GCF_053919585.1. NCBI lineage: Eukaryota > Metazoa > Mollusca > Cephalopoda > Sepiida > Sepiolidae > Euprymna > Euprymna scolopes. Next base: position 20,664,529 of record NC_136508.1, read on the forward strand.
TATGTTTTTTTTTTGGGGGGGGGTGCATGACGTCATCTGTAGATTCAAACCCCGCACGTAAGTTTCTTAATTCTTTTTCTTTTCGTTAATTGGAAAGAAGTTTGTATAAAATAATTTTATACAAGAAACAGTAGGTTCTGTATATATATATATATATATATATATATATATATATATATATATATATATATATATATATATATATATATATATATATATCTGTATATTATTATCTCAAAATTAATACAATAGCCTGTGGTTTATTTTCTGTGTCACCATTACCTCCGGGTGGTTATTTTTTTTGTACTGCCATTTCTTGTAATACATAATTTTATCAAAAAATCTCCACAAGTTTTGGTTTCACTTTTGATTATAGCTGATGGCACTTAAGTCATATATATTTATATCTGCTAGCTTGGATAAATAGGGTTTTTTTCAATTTTACCAAAATAGCTACAATAATATCAGAGCGTCTCCATTTTCGCTGAATATCTACAGAATGCCAACATCAACAATATTAAATATGAATCAGTCTCCTGTGGAATTTCTACAGGTCTTCGTAGTACTTACTATTATATAAAAAGTAACTTTGCCTACGTGTGAGTCTGACTCGGAAACAGCTGGGACGTTTTTGTTTTTTTTCTTTTTTTTGAAAATTCACGAGAATATACTTGATATGTCTGGCAGTGTTCTTATGTAGAATTTGTATGTCCTGGATAAGTACTGAAAATTGATAATCCAAAAAAAAATATGATAGCCGATTTTGGCCAATGTTAACGTATATATACAAATTAATGTCACGAGTTCATTTAAGAAGTTATTTTAACCGCACAAGCTAATAGGCCTAGCCTATAAAATCAATTGTAGATATTTTTAAAAGCCATGGGCGCGTTCGAAATGAATGTTTCTTTCTAGAACACAATCGAATCACTATTTTTTTTTAAAGATTTTGCACGTTTAACTTTTATATAAGCCATTGTATCAAAAATAATCTCATAAAATCAATTGTTTTTTTTTAATAAGAAGTTGACACGTTCAAACTGATTATTACTGTTCAAAGCACACCTGAACCATGATACTTGACTTTTGAATTAAAATCTTTAAATTACATCATTATTAACAGATAATTGTATAAACAGTAGATTATCTACAGTGCAATGTAGACAACAATTCATTTTAGACGAAATCACTGCGGAGAGACATATGAATCTTCATCCGGGTACATTGCGAAGAGTGGTCCCTATCTAGCCAGACAATCGATTTGATTTTAAAGGAAATGGCGAGCTCACCGATTTTGATGGTAATAAAGTTTGGGGAAAGTGAACCATTTGTTCATCCTCATTTAATCGTGGGCAGCGTCGGGTCTCCCTGCAAGTATTTAATAATTATATTTAAGAAATGTATTTATATTAATGTACTTAATTCAAAGTCCGCATTTAGTTAAATGTGGATACAATGTGCAAATTTATCAAGAACTCTGGGCCACTCCTCGCTCGGCGGTCTTGTGGTTTGATAAGCATTCATTTGAAACAATCTCTTGAATACTTGGGCAGGGTAAACGTCAAATGAGCGATAGGAAAATCACAAATCCTACACAACAATCTTCACGCTGTTCCTGAAATATAATAAAACAAAGCCTGTTGGACATTTTAAAATGGGAAACTTTGTTGACAAGTCAGGCAAAGATTAACATTTAAGCAACTGGCTCGATAGATATCTGCGATTTATGAAGGTATTTTCGATTTGTTAGTCCAGACAGTATGAAGATACCGGCTTCCTGGCGTTAAATCTACCAAACAGAGATCTTATTGCTTTATCTTATTGCAAATCTTATTGTGTTTTACAAAACCAAAGCTTTAAAATAACAATAATCCTGTATACAACAACCAAACTATACTAAAGACTATAGATAAATTTCAAAATTTCAACGATCTGTGGAACTTCCAGCATGAAAATTTTACCTATACATATATATATATATATATATATATATATATATATGTATATGTATATATATATATATATATGAATTGAAGTGTCTGTATGTCTGTCTTTGTGTGTCTGTCAGTGTATATTCCCGTCAATTTTCAGTCTACAGACTCGAAATTTGATATACAGGGTAGTGAGATTTGGGAAAATTTTTGTAATCAGGTTTCGACCAGAAATTTGGCTGGTAAAGGGTTAAAGGGCAACGATTTGACCTTTGAGAACTCTTCAAAACTCTTCCACCCATTTTCGGTATAAACAATTGAATTTTAGATATAGGTTCCTTGGACATGGGTCTAACATAATAACTTGATTTGAGCCCAAAACAATAAACGCTAAAGGGGCGTAATAAGGGGCAAAGTTAAAAAATATTTGACCTCTGCAGTCTCTAAAAAATTACTCAGAGAAGTTCTGGTCTAGACATTTGAAATTTTACATACAGGGTATTCAGAGAAAGGGCAAGCTTTTTAATCGGTTTGGATCGAAAATTTGAGCTACAAATATATTAAATATGTATATATGTGTGTATGTATGTATGTATGTATGTATGTATGTATGTATGTATGTTTGCAGGCCTGCCTAAAACTTTCGACAGAGGCGACGGATTTTCACAAGATCAGTATCGTTTTGTAGCTCGACCTTTCAGACGATGGATATCGAAAAATTGGCGAAATACATTAATTTCTTCACCCTTAATTGGACACTTTTCTACAAGTATAAGTTGTTTTTCGCCGATATTTTTAACAGTCTCCCCTTTTTTCGATTGTCTAGCCTTTATTTAAACCTACATAACTTCTGGTTTGGCGGTGGTCGTAACAGCAAAGACGTCACGTTTTCCTCGTTCATTGCCTGCCTTCTTACTACTACCTTTTTTTTTGCACAACACACACCTCCAAAAACCCAGGCAACGCCGGGCATCATGCTAGTCTCTTTCCCGCTCTTTCTCTCTCTCTCTCTCTCTCTCTCTCTATATATATATATATATATATATGTATATATATATGTATATATATATATATATAGTAAGTTATAAAATATATATGGCGATTAAGCTACACTGAATATTCCGCGTTTCAACCACTCTAGGACTGTAAGCTTAATCGCCATATATATTTTATAACTTACTAACAAGCTCTACCTACGTATTGAGCACTTTTTAAGTAAATACTTAAAGTTTACGCATAAATTTATACTTTTGTATATTAATTTTATGTGAGAAAATGACGTAGCTATGTATATATATATATATATATATGTATGTATGTATATATATGTATGCATGTATGTATATATATATATATGTATGTGTGTGTTGAAACATGTTTTTTTAATTATGTTTTGCCTTTTATTTACCAACCCTTTAAGTTATGAAGCTCTATGTAATTACAGAGAATATAAAAAATAAATGACAAAAACTTCAAGACGTTTTATGTAATAAATTCCTTCTTTGAGATATGTTCGCATAATTATCGACAGTATCAGTTTCGTAGGGTAAAATCATTCATTTATTTTATTAATTAATGAATATATTCTCTCTTTAACTTATCAGAAACAAAGCACGTGTCAGTTAATTTAGATAAAATAAATGCATATAGAAATGATTATAAAATCCGATGTATATATATATATATATATATATATATATATACATATATATATACATACATATATATATATATATGCATACATACATACATACATACATACATATACATATATATATATATCTATATATATATATATTTAGATGTTATTTGTTTTGTTTTTGCGATACGTTTTGAATGAATTCAATTATTTACGAAAATGCATTTTTACCTAAATGCGAGTTGGGAATAATTTTCCCTTTATTCAATTTGGTACCTCCACGTGAGGAGCGGTATATATATATATATCATTTTTAAAATACAATTATCCACTGACACGTGTTTCATCGTCTACAACTAATCATCGCTAGATTCAGCCACTCGGATGAGTCGTAGACCAGGAAACACGTGTCAGTTGATAATTATATTTTAAAAATAATGTACAAATATATATATATATTATATATATTATATTATATATTATATTATATATATATATATATATATATATATATATATATATATTATGATTACAAAATAGATTAGATAGTCACATTAAATGACGCGAAAAGATATTATATGTAAACCAAAAACAAAAACACAATATATTAAACACTATGAAAATATATATTGAGATATAAAGAACTTAAAGAAGTACATACTATGGTACAAATTCATAATTATAGCAGAATTTTGAAAACGAAAACGCGATTAAAAATAAGAATTTTATCTAGTAATTATTGTTTCAATTTCAACTGAAAGCCATGATATCTACTTAATTGACATGTCAGAAATACTCAAATATTAACGCATTTTCGATCTGCATCGTATAAAAGCTTTGCTATCTTTCATTGGGAAGACATGACGTAATAACAACGGAAGTAACTCATTAATGCTAAAAATTAGATAAAACACACAATGATTCTTTTTTAATCGACAATAGTCACACACGATTTTATTTCCATTTGGAACTCCTAAATACTTTTCTTTTGCAAAACATTTTATATTCGTCAAACATGTTTTTTTTTTATATATTTTTCTTGCTTATCATTTTTCCACAATTAATTGATGACTATTTGGTTGCCTTAAAATTCCATAGTGTAGTGTAGTTTAATCGAATATTTTATTAAAATGACCGGATATTGCATAATATAATCCGAAAGGTGTAGATATACAGTAAAATAAAACAGTAAAACTAAAATATTTTTTTCTCTTTTTTTTTTACACAGTGATCACCACTTATCAAGGCCCGGAAGTCACTCAGGGATAAGGGTTATTGCAAGTACAATATTGAGCCGATCCTCGAAATATCCCCATTTAGTGATAATGAAAAAAACGTTGGGCCATCCAGATAGAAGCTGAATGAACAGGTCATACATAGGAAATAATCAAATCATACCAAGAATTATTAGATTGCAGAACGGTTTGTGAATTTGGAGTAATTTTTAATTTTGTACGAAACTATGCAATATGTCGTTGCTTCAAATTCGTAATAAATAGAGGACTTCATTTTGCGTAAATGTCAGTTATGTGGATTACATGTTACTAAGTACATTATTTATGCTAAGTATATTTGCTGGTGATGGCACGATTCCAATATTTTTTTTCGATTCCGTTACAATTACTGATTCCGTACGAAGTTTCCGATTCAGCTACTAGTACCGATTTCGATTCATTATAAATCTCTACATATGTAACAATAGAGTTGATAACTTCCGATTACTGTAAAACACACACATTAAATGTGCAGATATTTTCTCGAGCGTAAAAAACAATGTTGTGGGGATTACGCTTTAAATCATCATCACTACCAACAGTTGGAAATTTTGCTTTAAAAAAAATAAAATGAAAAAGCCAACAATTAAAGAAACATTTTTGACATCGGAAAATAGACAATTTTTATGGATTCCAATACTGATTTGCATACCCCAAAAATTTCGATTTTATTGATTCCCGATTCTGGTTAACCGTCTCATAAATAACACTTAAAATGCGAACAATAGTCCGATCAAAACGAATAATATAAGCAACCAGGCTTCATCTCAAATATTCCGATGTTTAATATTTGAGAAAGTTCAGATGATGAGAATGGAGAAAAGATCCCAAATATTACTTTGCATGAACTTTCGCCAGAGAACACATCCCTCGCAGAGTTGAAAAATCTATGCTTGCTTGCGGGATATACATTGTATGAAAAACCCACCCTCAATTCCAAAAGTATAGATTATAAAACGATTAGCCGGTCCCTGGTGTGTGACCGACTATGTGTGACACTAAATATCTTAGAAACGGTTACATGGTGATGTGAAGATGGGGCAGTCAATAGGGTATGATTATCAAGAGAAAAGCAACCTAAGATGCTGGATGTGGATGTGTGGCTCCTTTATTCTCTTGACCTTCCGTTGAATTCTGGTTTGAATCTTCTTCGACCTCAGGGCCGCCTCATTCGACTTAACACGTTTATGGTAGACATTTATAGCAGACATTTATGGCAGAAAAAATTAACACACAACAAGACAAAATCGCCATATATATGAAACATAATTAACTAGTAATTTTATAAAATGTATACAATGTATATATATATATATATATATATATATATATATATATATATATATATATATATTACAATATTAACATACCATTTACATATCCTACAATTGATTTTTACCATAAGCAAACACGTTTTGTGGTGTCTTCTACGTTCCTTCTGCGCAACAAAAACGAGGAATTTCTCGAGCGAATTGTGACGTGTAATGAGAAATAGATTCTCTAAGAGAACCGGGGAGGTTCAGCACAATTGTTGGCTACCGGAGAAACTTTACATCACTCGCCGAATCCAAAATTGCACCCAAAAACGGTCAGGGTGACTGTTTGGTGATCTTTGGCCGGTTTCATCCATCACAGCTTCTTGCATCCGGGCGAAACGGTTAGGGCGGAGAAGTACTGCCGACAAATTGACGAAATGCAGCAGAAGCTCCAACGTATGTGCCCGAGATTAGTCAAATTAAAGGGGCTAATTCTCTTCTATGACAACCTTCGCCCGCATGTTGCTCAACTGACCCTGCAGAAGCTGAAAGTATTGGGCTTTGAGCTCTGCCTCATCCACCATATTCACCGGACCTCGTTCAAGCATCTCGACACCTTCCTGCGGGAAAAATGCTTCAAAGGTCAAGATGATGCTGAATCGGCCTTAAATAACTTCATCGCTTCCAGAACTCTGGGTTTTTATGCTAATGAGATAAATAAACTTGTTTCTCGTTGGCAAAACAATGTCCATTGTAATGGTTTTTATTTCGATTAATAAAGTACATTATGTAAGGAGTGATGATAATTTGCAGGATAACGTAAAAAAACGATATTATTTTTGCATCAACCTAATACGAGTAATTATAACAATAGAAAACACAACCGGAGAAAAAGAACTAAAAGACTAAAAGGAGTCTTTATTTCAGGACAGAAGTGAAATTTACCACGAAAAAAAGTATCTCTTTACACTTTAGTCTGGCGATAGATCCGCTAAGAAAGCTGGATCAATGGCGTATTGCACGCAACAAGCCCAAGCAATCAGTAAAACCAAAACAAAAGGGTCAACCGCCTGCTTTTATGAATGATCTCCATCTATATGCTAGCTCTTACATCGCCTCCAAATATCTTGCAGCTTGAATCATCCATGTTACATAATATACAGAAAAAGTTTTGCTTCGTAGGAGCTGAAAAAGAAGAAAATATACCTTGTTAAAAATATTGACTTCAAAGACTTTGACGATCAAGTGCAGGGTCTAGAAGGATTCAATTCAACACCACAATATTACAATGAAAATCCAATACGCTGTGTAAAATAAACCTGCAAAAGTCAGCAAATAAACATGACAAAATAACTGCCATTAACACATCTTGATATGCGGGTTGAACTTGATAAGTGGTGACTTATTAGTACATATTAAAATATGTTCATTTATTTGCAACGTTCTTGTCACTAGTCATCGTGCTTATTGGTAGAGTGTTGTATAGATACGCCATAGTTTATTTCGCTCAAGTTTGAGTTTCTTTGTGTTGGTCTTGAAAATCGCTCCAAACAAGGCATGTCGCAACTTGATGCTAGGATCGAAAATACTACGCTAGATCAAAAGCTATGCGTTACACGCATAAATTACTATCCAGAAGGGAAGAATTCTTACTCCTTTATCAGAATAAACGCTCATAGAATGTGAAGATTAAAGGGAAAAAATAAGGAAATCGGAAGTTACGGAGCTGCTAAACTTATTTATATGTCGCTTTCGACTTGATAATAAAATCCGCTGGAAGGGCGAAATATAATATAAAAGCCTGTCTTTGTTTTATCGTTATCTCCATGGCAAGTGCTCGTCTGAGCTCTAATCTCTGCCCCCCTCGGCAATCTTTCACGAAAAACACCCGTCCAGCTGAAACCACTGTCAATAATTCCCCCCCACTCTTTATCTATGCCTAAATCAAAACATAGGTTCCATGAACAAAGCTTCTTTCTTAGAAGCGCATGCCTGTGGAACTCTGTTCCGTTTGCATGTTTCTCACCTGACTACAACGAAGGTGTCTTCAAGTCCAACATAAACAAATTACTGATAAACCGCCCCCTTAATTAAGACACTTCATCAAATCTCCATTACTAACGATTACTACGATATTATCCCATTGATTACAGTACACGCAATAACCATTATCTCCGAGTGGCTTCTGGGCCTTCATAAGTGGTGACTACCATGTAAAAAAAAGTGATGTTTATATTATTTGACATGTTTATTGTACCTGTTCTCAAGCTTTTTTCTCATACAACGCTAGGTTTATGATGCAAAATATATATTCTTCGTGAAACCATTTATGTTTTTTAGCGTTTTGCCTCGTGGCTTGCATAAGTGTAATTACATTTTAATTTCAAAGCACCTGTAATATTCATAATACTTGTTTTCGGTTAGAGTTTTAATAATCCATAAACGTATTAACATACATGCACGTTAAACCGCAAACTATCTTTCTCGTGCAATTATTTCTGTTTTACATTATTTTGGTGTCAGCTTGCTGCATTCGCTTATGATGTGATTTACCGTCTCATCTTTTGTTCCGTATATTTGCTTTATTCAGCCTATTAGGACGATGATATAGAAAAAAGGAAATAACTCCCTTTCTGCCAAGGCAGAGTTGTCTACAATGTTTTAATTCTAAAATACAATTATCGTGTCTTCACGAGAAAAAAAACTATCACATGCGACCAGCCATCTTAAGATAAAGCAGCGGAGATATCGACAATCAACGTAGGTGATAAAATAGAATCAATTCATTAAGGGACTTACTCATAAGAAAGGATTTAACTACAGGGTGGTCAAAAAGTCAGGTAACATTTTAAAGAAAAACGATATTAGGAATACACGTATATTTAAGTACCATACATTGAAATATAAAATGAAACAAACATGAAATATGTTTATTTTGTTAATTGTCGTCCATTTCTCTCTATCAATCGCTGGTAGCGATTAACCACTGATTGTGTAACACGTGTAATCATGTCAGCTGATATCCGCGCAATCTCCTCTTCAATAAATAACTTTAAAGACGCTACTGTATCAGGCTTCTTGCCATAAACGCTATCCTTTACATAGCTCCAAAGCCAGAAATCAGGAGGGGTAGTTTATATATTACACTCAAATATTTAAACAAATAATATTAAACGAACAGAAATTATAATGGGTCATATTGTTTTTTCTACCTTTAACATGTTACCTGACTTTTTGACCACCCTTTATATTGAATTCTATATAGTTGGTTCTGATCGCGTTGTTTTGTACGGTTGTCATTGGCGACTATCTTTCTCTTTTTACGTGTTGTTTTCTAACAAAAATAATCGTATTTAATAGAATTTAATAAATTAAAATTCGAATGATAATTACCGAAAAAATATCTAGTATCCTTTGGATTTTAACTTTATTACCAACATATAAAGTGGTGCTAAATTCTTAGCGTCTTATGCTTGCCCCGAGGCGGGTATCCTTCTTATATTATTATGGCTGTTTGTTTTGTTTGATATTATGATTAAATTCTTTATTAATTAAACTAATGCTGCGTTGTATGATCGTGTAATTAAAGGTGAAGACACAAAAAGTTTCTTGATTACGTTTGCTTTCAAGCAAATAAAAAGGAACCAAACACCGGGTTCATTTGCGAATCAAATTAAGAACTTCAATCGAAGGAGTTTTTTTTTTAAATGTTAACATTCTTAATAATTAAACATGCGACATTTTTTAATATTATATATATATATATATATATATATACATATATGTTACTATCTCTATATATGTATGCAAAAACACACACACGTTTATATATATATATATATATATATATATATATATATATATTTCTGTAGAAATATACTTTCTTATAATATATACCAATCCTTATTTAAGAAGTTCAATGTAATTAGAGGGCAATATAGAGAATAAATGAAAAAAAAAACTATATTCCAAAATGCATGATGTTGACCATTTATTCCTTTAATTCAGGTGTCAAGAATTGTAAAAGTCAACTGAATTCAAGGAATAAATTATAAGATGGTTAACATCGTGAATTTTGGAATATATTTTTGTCATGTATTTTCTTCCTCTTTCTCTCTCTCTCCACACACACACACACACACACACACACACACACACACACACACACACACATATCTATATATATAAAAATGTAAATGTTGGTTCGTTCGGAATTAATTGTCTAAAAAACCACTGGACGGATGGCTTCCCTGTTTTGGTATAATATGTTTACTATATCCATGTGTGTTTTTATATATTTCTTTTTTAATTATAAACTTAAACTTAATTTTTCTATGATAAATAAGTGGATTTCTTTGTACCGAAAGGCCATTTTTTTATTTAGGGACAATTATTTATTACCGCTTCCTGTCACGTGACCAGCGTTACAATTTAGCGGTTTTCCTGCTAGATCTGGAGATTTCGTTTACAATCTAGAGGGAAAATCTGGAGATATTTGGCACCCACACACTCGCATTAGATTATTAAAAAAATAAAGAAAAGCGCTGTAAAATACTATAAAACATAAAATAAACTCATTCATGTAAGTAAAAAAAGTAGCATTTATTGCCTTTGGTAACAATTATTTATTGATTACTTGTTTTGTTTTTCACCTTTTTTTTCGACTAACCATTCTTAAATCTCACTATAAAATCGATTTTTCCAAGTACATTTTAGGTGGGGGGGGGCATTCCAACCTCCGAACTTTAGTTTAAAATACGATCTAAAAGTGTAAAAAGCAAGAAACAACAGCAAAAAAAACAAAAAACAGAATATGTATTACTGTATACATATATTCGAAAAAGTTGTCAAAAAACAAATATATAACAAATAAATGGTATCAAAGGCAAGATAAGTTACTTTTCTGACAAACTGGATATATTTTTCGTGTTTTTAATCAATGTAATATATTTATTCAGCTCGAAAAACATACAGTTATTACCGATGTATTCGAAAATTCAAGATGGCGTCTCGCACCCTCTTTAACACCGTAAGTATGGAAAAAGGTATTATAAATAAAAAACTATACAAAATACTATTAAAAACCTCCCGAATATATGTCAACCTATGTCACATTAACATGTATTGAGCGAGTTTTTAACAGTATGTTATCCGGTTTTTTATTTATAACATCTTTTCCCAAACTTACCGTGTATAAGAGAGAATCAGACTCCATCTTGAATGTTCCAATACATCGGTAAACACTGTATGTTTTGCAAGCTGAATAAATATGTTACATTGAATAAAAACACGAAAAATATATCCAGTTAGGAAGAAAAGTAACTTATCTTGCCTTTGATAACATTTGTTTGTTATATATTTGTTTTTTGACAACTTTTTCGAATCTATGTGTACAGTAATATACACCCCTAGTGAGAAAACACGGAACATTATGGAATTTGGGGGGGGGCAATTAGCGATTTTTGAAAATTTCAGACAATAAAAGTTAAAAATCTAGCGATTTTCTGGACATTTCTTTCTCCTTATCTCGCGGGTTTTTTTAAATCTCAGTTGACAACATTGCATCACTAAAAAAACACTACAGGCTTAATGTAAACAGAATGTGTTTACAATATCAGTAAAATTTCAATGGGTTTAATTACATGATTATTGATAATGTAACCATGCGATTGAACTTTAATTTAAATTAACCACACGTGGTCGCAAAATGAATGCATACGCTTAAAGTGAATATAATGAACTAATTAATTAATTATTTTTACTTAACTCTTAGTGAAAATGTTTTATTTTGTTTAAACAAAAAATACCTTTACTAAAGTTATGGTTTTCAGTAGTAAATAAAAAACGTAAAAATTTATTTTTGCTTTTTTAAAGCATCGTAATTTGTAACAATAAAAATAATTTTTACAGTAACATTACGAAAAAAGCCCCTAAAGTCCGTATTAATGATTCAATATAACTCGAAGAAAAATGAATTTCTCACATACTATTCAGGAAATTAAAGATTCAATTAGATTCCTATTTCAGTCACCTAAATTATTTAGGGTGAAATGAGTTTAGGAATTTATAGCCAAACCTAAATATTTTTTTGGTAAATATCCAGATACGCTACTACAGAACACCAACCACTCTAATTTGTTTAGGGGGGATGTGATGTTGGGGCGCGCGCGCCAACATCACATCCCCCCCGCTTTCGCCCCTAATGTACAAAGTAAAATCTTCGGAAAATGTTAAATGGTGTTCTAATTGGTAAATGTCGGTGCGTTACTTACGTAAAATTTGAAAATTCGATGTTCCAGGTAAAAAAAACAACAGATAAATTACCCCCCTACTCCAAGTTGGTGTGCTTTCCTTTTCTTATTTTATTTCTTTTTCAGCTAATTTTAAATTTTCCACCCAAAAAACGCTATAATATATTTTTGAAAATTAGAAAATTCTATGTCCTGGAAAAAAATATCCCCTCCCCCCAACGTAGTTTGCTTGGTGAAGTCGTCGTTTATGCTACAGCGTGCATGCGCGTAGCATAAACGGAAGCTGCAAAATGGTGGAAAGAAGTTCATGGGTTCAGGGGTAAATACCATGCAAACGGTACATTTGCCCCAAGTTTGACTATCAGATTCGTTGTCAGCGACCTCAATTACCTATACAAAAACAAATTAGAGTGGTCAGTGTTCTGTAGTAGCGTCTCTGGATATTTACCTTTTTATTTCTTGCTTAAAAAATAGCATTAATACAGTAAGTTAGGTAAACTGACTTTTTCGTTTAAAAATGGAATTATTTCCCTTTCGTTATTAACTTATTTTTAAATTTTTTTTTTTAATAAATATTTTGTGGGTTTGTATTATTGTACACATAGATTCGAAAAAGTTGTCCAAAAAGAAATGTATAACAAATAAATGTTATCAAAGGCAAGATAAGTTACTTTTCTACCAAACTGGATATATTTTTCGTGTTTTAATTCAATGTAATATGTTTATTCAGCTCGAAAACCATACAGTGTTTACCGATGTATTGGAACATTCAAGATGGCGTCTAATTCTCTCTTTTATACGGTAAGTGTGGGAAAAGATGTTATAAATAAACAACCGGATAAAATACTGTTAAAAACTCGCTCAATATATGTTACCGTGACATAGGTTGACATATATTCGGCGGGATTTTAATAGTATTTTATATAGTTTTTTTTTTATTTATAACACCTTTTTCCATACTTACGGTGTTAAAGAGGGTGTGAGACGCCATCTTGAATTTTCGAATACATCGGTAAACACTGTATGTTTTTCGAGCTGAATAAATATGTTACATTGAATAAAAACACAAAAAATATATCCAGTTTGTGAGAAAAGTAACTTATCTTGCCTTTGATAACATTTATTTGTTATATATTTGTTTTTTGACAACTTTTTCGAATCTATGTGTACAGTAATACAAACACCCATTTTGTGTTTTATATACATACAGTACAATTGTTGAATGTTACTGTTTTGATTATATTCGTTTGGGGGGGCACAATTAAAAAATTAAGGAAGATTAAAATGAAGCGAAATTTAAGTTTCCGTTCCATTTTTAAAATAACTGTAAAAGAGTGCATACTCAGCAAGTTTTATCGTAATTTATAAGTATATTGAAACACTAAATCAACATTTTTTTGCATAATTAATGATGGAAGTATTTTTATGTTTATTTTCTTAACATGTGTTAAAAATAATAAATAATGTGTACATACTCTTGAAAAAAAGAATCAAACTTTTCTCTACTTTCACATGTGTTCCATTTTAACAAACTGAGCCACAGCAACGCGTGGCCGGGTACAGCTAGTATATATATATATATATATATATATATATATATATATATATATATATATATATATATATATATATATATACGAGCAAACAGTTAATGAAACATTTTAAAAACACTTTGAAATGAGTCAAAAACATATTTAATCTGAAAAGGAAACACCAGATAAGTTGATGGTCCTAAATCAACACGTAAGTCAAAGATCTTAACAAAAGAAAGTGAAGCAGATGGAATATGGTGAAGAAAAAGGTGATTACACATGAATGAATAGTCTGGTGGAAGATAAATAATCCAGTGACGGTAAAATCCAAATATATAACTTCAAGAAAGTTAATTGAATTTCCATTTGCACAAGTAAAATCCAAGGAAATGCCGTAATTGGAAGAAGATATATATATATATATATATATATATATATATATATATATATATATATATATATATATATATATATATAGTCATGTTCAAAATCTGGAGCACCTATAAAGAAACTTAGAGAAACGTTTAAATCTACGCATTTGAAGGTTTTGAGAGCTTTGGAGAACAACTGTAAAATATTTTTCTTGCTTTAAATCTTTTACCTGAATTGTACCTGAGTTGCATACTAAATTCCTTCCAATATAAACATGATTAATTTTTCATACTAAAAATTGTTTCTTATTTTTAAGGTAATATTTTAATCCTGCTAGTACAGTAATAATATAGTTAATTAAAAAAATGTCTCTAAAGAAGCAGCATTCGGGGATTAAAAGGCACAAAGTTTTGCTTTATATGATGAAGGATGTTTTCAAGTAGAAACTGCCAGGAATATCGAAAGTTCAAAGAAGGGCGTTCACATAAACATTAACTCGTACAAAGAAAACGTTTCCAAAACAAAAAAGGACGTAAAATGTCTACAACTGCCAGGGAATACAGATATTTAAAAAGGGAATCTTGCAGACAGGAAGAAAAATTCTTCAGAGCAGATATTAGGAAGGTCGCAAACAAAAACATATCAGCTCAAACAGTGAGAAGAGGGTTATTAGAAGCTAGATTAAAAGGATACATGGCATTAAGCCACTAGAATTTTTTATGACAATTGCTCCAGACAAGACATGAAGCCACTAGAAATATTTTATGGATATGACGATACGTGGAATGTTTCATGGAAATCGCTTCAGACAAGCCACGAAGACATTTTATAAGGAAATCTCTCCAGACACGGTATGTAGCCACTGGAAATGTTTTATTAGAATCACTTTAGACAAGGCATGAAGCCACTACAAATTTTATATAGATATCGTTTCAATCAAAGCATATATCCACTAGCAATTTGTCATGGAAATCGCTCCAGACAATGCATGCAGCCACTTGAAATGTTTTCTGGAAATCCTTCCAGCCAAGGCAGGAAGCCACTAGAAATTGTATGTGGGAATCGCTCTAGAAAAGGCATGAAGCCAGCTTAAATGTTATAGGAAATTCATTCCTGACAAGGCATGCACTGTAATTTCTGTAAAATATTAGCCCAAGAGAAGGCATGAAGCATCTTGAAATGTTTTATGGGAATCGCCCCAGACAAGGCTAGGATCCACTTGAAATATCTTACTAAAATCGCTCCTGACAAGATATGAAGCAACTTGAAATGTTTTATGGAAATCGGTCTAGACATACTAGACAGAATTCATACTTGTCTCATGCAAATTAGAGAAAAGGAAATTTGAAAAAAAATACAAAAAAATACCCATAAAATTTGGACACCTGATGGTTGGACCCAAATTGTTTGGTCAGTTAACAAATAGAATTGGCTAAACTATAAAAGGAAACAATTGAATTTTTTATGTGACTACACATGCATAATATATATTCAAAAATTATAGCAAATTCTCATTTTTTTTTTCAGTAAATGTTTCACCCATGGAGCTTTTTATGTTCGCTGTAGGGAGAGAGATGCATTTAATCTTGATCGTGTTGTTCCAACTTAAAAAAAAACGGAGAAGGAAGCGTAATGATGTGGCGCTGCATGGTACTCCACGTACTGGTCTGTCGTGCACAGTTGAAAGCAGAATGAACTCCACAATTTATGGCAACATACTAGACCAGATTTACAAAACTTCTTCGACGAAAATATTTAATAATAAGATAGCAAGTGATGTAATCTTTTAACAAGACAATGCTCTGTGCCATACGTTAAAAGTTTCAAAACATTGGTTTGAAAAAAAAATTAAGGTGATGAAATTGCCTCATCAATCCCCAAACCTATATACCATATAGAATATAGACTTTCTCGTCTCATCCCTAGGAAAAAGTGTAAAAATTCACAAATTTCTATTAAAAGATATACTTAGAGGCGAAGCTTCATGAGGAGTGGCAACAATTTTGCTACTATAATTTCAAACCGAATAAAAGCGGTTTGAAAGGCAACAGGACATGACAAATATTGATTGTTGTGCATGTGTGTGTGTATCGTAAATTTTTAAAATATACATGCCAATAAGACACAGAATTTTTGAGGTTTCTACCCCTCAGGATGTAACACGGAAAATACTTACTACACAGCTCTAGCTATGTATCGAGCAATGTCGGAAACTAAAATATTTACATACAAAATATGTAGATACATAAAATAACACGCGCGCACACACACACACATACACACACACACACACATATATATATATATGTACACGTGTAAATATATATATATATTTATATGTATATTTATATTTATATATAGGCCAATTTTGCTTCTGTATAAGCTGTGTCGCCTAAGGAGGTATGTAGTTACTAGCTAACGAAACATAGTCATCACACACACACACACACACACACACATATATATGTATATATATATATATATATATATATATATATATAACCAATTATTGTTAGATAATAAACAAAAAATCGATATCAATTTACAAGCAATAAAAACACCACGTGAAGTTGTGGCGTAACTGTTAACACGCTCAACTATAGCACATATATTCTTAAGTTCGAATCTTTGAAGTATGGAACTATGCTGACAAGCAAATAAACAATATTTGATTATTTGTTTACGTTCAAAACGTGGGTGATATTTCAAGGTTGTAGTCGATTTAATCGGATTTAGTTATCGTTAAAAAATCGCAAAGAAATCGACATATGTTTAAAAGTGATATAATAATAGGTAAGAACAAATTGAACTTCGTAGCGTAAAGGCTCACGACCAATTACATATCGTCTGAGGTTCGAATCCCAGAATACCCAAGCTACCTTGACGAGCCGTAGTGCTGCGAAACATTTACGTAGATTACATTCATATATATATATATATATATATATATATATATATATATATATATATATATATACATATATATATATATATAGAGAGAGAGGGAGAGAGATAGAGAGAGAGAGGGGGGAGAGAGATAGATAGAGAGAGAGAGAGAGAGAGAGAGATTTCTTAATTAAGCCTCGGCGCGACAGTCGAGTGTTACATTTCTTCCATGCCTTTTTTACGCACATTTTATCTTTTTTTTAATAATATAATTGGAACTCATTCCCATTTCCTTGTACCTATTTGTGAATTTTTCCACGGATTTCTGCCTTTTGGATTACTTTGGATTATCTTTCTATTAAGCGATTCCCTTGAAATTTACTTGTGCGAATGGAAATTTAACTAACTTTCTTGGAAATGATTTCAACTCGCTTTTTTTTAAGGACGGCATTTATTTTCTCATTGTTACGACCCTGATATCACCCACGTCATCTAAAACGTTCTCCATGCCTCTCGTGTTATCTCGAACGTTTTTTCTGTCTTTAGCACGGACTTTTTTTCTATTCTTTGTCACGCTCATTCACTATATCACTTTAAAATCTTGGAGACTATTCACGTTCGACTTAGAAAACCTTCTATTTGCAAGCAAAGGGACTGCCTCATGGGTTTGAACGTGATTAATCTCTAGGGTATTCTACAATAACACTGTTTTATTTTAATCATTTTCCCACTTTTTTCTCTCCGTAAATTGAATAAAACGCAATTTTAATCGCTTTTTCATTCTTTTTTTTTTAAATTACCTTGACACAGCTTTGAGAAGCGAGGGTCGAAACCAGTCAGCTGGCTTCCCATTTCTCTTTCTTTCTCTCCTGTTCCCCCCTTTTCCCCCTTTTTTGGAGAGAAGATTAAAGGAATATATATATGTATATATATATATATATATATATATATATATATATATATACACACACATTTACTTTTAATTTTTATATGATGAAAATGATGGAAATAGTATTCCGACAAAATAGAGAAAATAAAAAGGAACAAACCGCATTATGTGTTCATCAACGTTTCGTCTTTATTTCGAGAGTTCCTCTGGATGAATGAGATTAAGATTGTGCTGGTATTTTTTTTGTTTTTTAATCTCATTCATCCAGAGGAAGTCTCGAAATAAAGACGAAACGTGGATGAACATATAATACGGTTTGTTCCTTTTTATTATATATATAAATATATATATATATATATATATATATATATATATATACTATTTCATTTATATACACAGTATATTATAAGGTTGACAAGAATCTTCTTGCGGTATTAACTTTTAAATTCAGATGACCGTAACTCAGCTCAAAGAAAAAAATTACTGAACGAAATAAGCAATACCAGAAGCAAAACATATTTTTTCAACGCAAAGAACCTTACGTTCTGCTGGATTAAGTCGGTAATGGTGTTTTTTGATGTAGCTTAGGTTTTTTGAAGAATTTCTCGCGCAGAGAATTGTCGGATTGCGTGGAAGTGGTAGTCGGTAGGTGATAGGTCTGGAGAGAATGGAAGACGAGGCAGAGTTTCGTAGCCCAAGCCGTTGAACTTGTGCAGGGTCGGTTTAAATACTATCTGTCGGACATTAGCCTGTAAAAGAATCGTTTCGTCTACATTAAAAAAAAAACTGTTAGTGATGAGAACGGTCGCGGACCACAACAGTCAGCATGGCATTTGTTTGGGGCAACTCTGACGTCCGAAAGTAATGTTGAGCTTTGTCGGTGTCTAACCACTGAAGTGAGCGACGCTGCTTATCGTAAAAATTCACTTTTCATCACACGCCACAACCCGGTCGGGAAACAGGTCGTTCTTGTTGCGTAAAAGGTAAGAACTTAATAACGTCATTATATTGGTGGGTGGGGGTCGCTCAGTTCTAAGGACAGTCATTTATCCAGTATTTTTGCTTTCCAATCTCGCAAGAATAGTGAAAATATATATTACGTCTTAGTCAGAAGAAAGTCCTCGACCAGTTTTGCGTAGATTGGCTTCGACTAAGACTTGCAATTGATCGTTGTCAGCATCTAATAGCCGACATTATGTTCACCATCTTCAAGACTCGTCGCAGCTACCAAATGCCTTCAACCACCATTTTGCTGCACGTTCTGGGTCGAACCCTTCGTTGATATCGCGAGCTGTTTCAGCAGCTTTTCAGTATGGTATGATACATTATGGGGTTTATCTATTTCATTTTTACTTTCATCATATTTTGCTTTGGTTTTGATACCCCCAAATTCGAAGCTATCTCTTTACAACCCTTCCTTTTCATAACCTATCATACTTTCATAAATCAGAGTACATTTTTTGCACGCTGTTTTTGAACCCACAGGTACTTCTTTTTTTTTTTATTACATTTTCACCCCAAACAAGGCAAATTGCCACTTTGGTGTAGGGGGCTACTATCAGGGGCAACAACTACTGGGGTACTATGTAGGGATTTGGGCAGCAAGGTGTCGGTTCACGTTACACTTGAACTTCTGCACGTCAGTACTGTTGGGGAAGCAGGGACCTGGAATGGAATTCCAGAGTCTAGCGGTTCTGGGGAAGAAACTATTGGAGTAAAAAGATCTTTTACATCTAGGGATCTCTACAGTGTGGGGGTGGGATTTAGCAGCCTGTCGGGTTTGTCGAGGGTGCTCACGTCGTGGGGGCACAAGTGATTGCAGTTCGTCAGAGCATTCACCACTAAAATACTTGTAGAAAAGGCAGAGGGATGCAACATTTCGTCGATGGGACAGAGGCTGAAGCTTAGATGCCAGTTCAGGGCCTATCAGGTTTGCGACTCTCTTTTGAACCTTGTCAAGGAGCGATAGACTAGTAGCAGATGCACCAGCCCAGATGTGGCAGCAATACTCAATACATGGGTGAATGGTGGCCTTATAGAGGTACAGGATACTTTCGGGTGTTAGTAGTTTTCTAGCACGGTAGAGAGAGCCCACATTTCTTGCAGCGGCCCTGGCAATGCCTTCAATGTAATTGTTCCAACTCATGTTTCCTGTGAACGTTAGGCCAAGGAGTTTGAAAGATGGACTCTCAGATAAAGAGTCGTTGCCCATTGCTATGGGTGGTAGAGAGGGTTTCTTGTAATTATTGAATGAAACTAGTTTAGTCTTGGCAGCATTGAACGCGACCAACCACTTTTGTCCCCATTCCACTACAGATTGGAGGTCTTCCTCTAGTGTTTCTGCCATTTCTTTAGAAATGGGTTCATTCGTCTTCCTGTCGTGCCTGCCATAGAGTGTAGTGTCATCAGCATATATACCCATCTCAGAGGCAATGTTGTCGGGGAGGTCATTTATGAATATCAGGAACAATAGAGGTCCAAGGATAGAACCCTGGGGCACCCCCGCATTTATATCATATTGTTTAGATGTACGACCGTTGCTAGTATATATATATATATATATATATATATATATATATATATATATATATATGAATTTATATTATTGTTTCTTTATATATGCATTACAAGAGATCAGAATGACATCAGTTTTGTCGGTTCCAAATTCATAAAAATTAAATAATATATAAATAGTATGCTCTTATTCGAAGCATACATTTTTTTAACAAGTAGCAATCCAATCCCTGTTAAATCGTAGCTGATATCTTTCACTTAGGTTTTTCACTCGCTAAGAGGATTTTATTCAAGACGCCTACTCAGCAAATATTAATATCATATATATTTTTTTAATGTGAGCTGATATATAATTTGTTCCACGCCTTGAATGACTCCGCATTCTTGTTAGCTCTGTGGCATATAAATTAATTATCCCGTATATAACCCACATTTCAATCTATTACATCTTGCAGATCTGTTCTAAAATTTACAATGATCTGTTAATTAGTTTAGGGGTGAATCACACATGCACATACCTAACTTCATTTAATTAGATAAGCAAAAAGACATAGAGTGGGCTGATTTCGCTGTTAATGAAATCCTTTTTATGCCGTCAAATCACAAAACTAATTAATTGGTTCCCCGATAAAAAACAAGGGTTGACCTGTAAATTCACCCTTGTCCGTTGCTCCGTTCGTCTTTCTGCATTTTTTATTCAATAAATACGCCTTGGAATTGTTGGAAATGTTGTACAAACATTAAACATGATATGAGTAAAAAGGTACCAGAACGGATTTGGGGGTGGCTTTCGTGTTAAAATTAATAAAATTTACACTCTTGTGCTTATTAAACAAAACTTGATGCCTTGGATTTTTATAAGACTTTCTGAAATGTTGTAACTAACTGATTTCTATATAAATGTGTTTGTCTATACGTCGCGATAACTCTTTGGTGTGCCCCAGGGTCTCTTTTAGGGCTAATAAAACACTCCATTTTTGGTACTATTTTACCATATTTATAAAAAAAAAAAAAATTTGTATATCTCTTTAGAAGTTTTACCAATCTATAGTTTCCCATATGCCAAGCTTATCGAAACTCAAATTTAAATATGTTAAGGCGTTGGGGACTTTTAGTCTTAATGGTAGTAGTGGTGGTGGTGGTGGTGGAGGCAAATTATAGACATAGTCATTTCTTTTTGTGTATGGTGAAGAACTCAAATGTACATTTGTTAAGGCCTAAAACTGCTTAATTTTCACCAGGATTTTACGTCCCCTAGGGATTTTTTTGGACTAAATGAGGGGGTGGGTGAAGGAAAATGCTGAACTTGATAATGTTTTATGCCTCATTGATTGTGAACTCCTGAAGGACCATGCCTGCTTCAGTTTTTACTTACGTATTTGCAGACTGTTATCCTTATCTTCACACTTGTCGTTTCGCGACGTTTCGGCCAACTATTCAGGACGGATGCAAGTGACACATGTCAACAAGAACTGTAGTTAGTCGGATGAAGAAAGCACCAAGGTGTGAAAGATTGTATTGCATGCTAGCAGTTTGAGGGATGCACGTGGTACAATGGAGAAATAAGAGGCTGGTTACTTTTCATGCATCTAAAACCAGGCTTTTATCTTTACATAATCAACGTTCTGATTCACATCTGGAATTAATTGAAGTGAATGGCTCTCCTCTTTGAGAGGCCCTATGTTTTGATTAGGTTCTGGGCTTGAACTTTACTCCTGATCTGAAACGGAACACGTACATCTAATCCGTTTCTAGGGTCGCTGAAAAATAGTTGGATCCTTCTATCGACCAAGAAGATATCTCACTGCTGAATCAATTCTCTACCTATATAAGAGTCATGTACGTCCGAGGATAGAGTATTGTTGCCACATCTGGACAGAAGCTGCTAGAAAGACCTTATCCACTAGGTTACGAAGTCTGTTTTGAACTGTGGAATTACTATACACATAGATTCATAAAAGTTGTCGAAAAATGAATATATAACAAATAAATCTCATCTAAGGCAAGATAACTTACTTTTCTACCTAACTGGATATGTTTTTAGTGTTTTTATTTAATGTAACATGTTTATTCAGCTCGAAAAACCTAGTGTTAACCGATGTATTGGAAAGTTTAAAATGGCGCCCGACTCTCTCTTTGACACGGTAAGTTTGGGAAAAGGAATTAAAAATAAAAAAATAAAAAGAAACTGTTAGAAACTCGCTCAATATATGTTACCGTTACACAGGATAAGATCTTTCTAGTTCAAAATAGACTTCGTAACTTAGTGGGAGATGCCCTTTTCTCTTTCCTGCAATCTCTTTCTCACAGAAGAGATGTTGCAAGCCTGTCTCTGCTTTATCGTTATTTTCATGGCAAGTGCTCGTCTGAGCTACAATATTTTATCCTCCCTCGCCAGACTTTCACGAAAACACTCGTTCAATACACTATCAATAATTTACCCAATCTTTATCTTTCCCTAAACCGAAACGTAAATTCCATGATCAGAGCTTCTTTTTTTTAGCTCTACAAGGTTGTGGTTTTCTTTTCCAGCTTTCTACACTATGGTCATCTTCAAGTCCGACATAAACAAATTCTTGATGAGTCGTCCCCTTAAGTAATCAAGTTTACCAAATTTACACCACTAACGATGATTTGGTTATCGTCCCATTGTACACTGTTTAACCCTTATCCTCGAGTGGTCTATGAGCCTTAATTGCTGCTGACTTCTATAAAAAAAAACTATTCATCGGGCTTTCACCAGGCCGTTCACCATTGTGGAATAAGAATGCTCAATCCCTTAACTGTATTCTCAGTAATTACTGCCTTCCATAATTGTTGACATCTCACCAGGTTTCGGCCAAGTAATCTTCTGACCGGCTTTGGGTAGGATTAGTACCGTTATCTTCAGACAAGGCTCACCTTGAATCGTAGAGATTCAATGCCTTTATCCACTGCGCCATCGGTCTAGAAAGTCGATCAAGACTAAAAGGTCGGTTTTTTGATCAGAATAAAATCCGATCGATTATTTGACGGTCAGCTGTGAAGATGAGGCGGTTGAGAAGCGGGAGTTTGAGTCAAATCGATGTCAAACAAAATTTTCTTTATTAGTTAGTCCATTTGTTCAAAATTGGCATTCGTTAAGATCAAACGACTTTTGTCGTTCAATTTTTTTTGTTGTTTTTATTAAAGAAATTCAATTTGACTGGAAATTTTTTTTTTAAATCAATTATCATTTCAGTTATGTTCACAGCACTTAAATTAAAAACGAAAACCTGTCTAGATTGTTTTATTAAATCAAGAATTATTTAAGTTAATGAGATTAGTATTCAAGTCAGCAAGTGCGGAGATGATATAACAAAGTTTTTTTTTTTATTAACATATATTTGAATACTTACTATGTTTGTAAAATACGCTTCAATTTATTTCAAGCCATGCAGATTGTGTATGTATTATTACAGAGTCGATCCTCTGTTGATTATTATACTGTGCCTAACATGTGGTACTGATTTTATAATTGAAAGAAAAATGGCATGGTGGTATCAGCCTTAATCGAAACCATAACTGTCAGCGTAGCAGCCGTGTCACCCACCGATGTAGCTATCGAAAGATATAGGTTAAAAGTATTTTAGGGTTCGTATTACTATACACATACATTCAAAAAAAGTTGTCGAAAAATAAATATATAACAAATAAATGTCATCTAAGGCAAGATAACTTACTTTTCTACCTAACTGGATATGTTTTTAGTGTTTTTATTTAATGTAACATGTTTATTCAGCTCGAAAAACCTAGTGTTAACCGATGTATTGGAAAGTTTAAAATGCGCCCGACTCTCTCTTTGACACGGTAAGTTCGGGAAAAGGAATTAAAACTAAAAAAACTAAAAAGAAACTGTTAGAAACTCGCTCAATATATGTTACCGTTACATAGACTGACATATATTCTGTTGGGGTTTTTAACAGTATTTTGTTTAGGTTTTTTTCTGTTTAACTCCTTTTCCCAACCTTACCGTGTCAAAGAGAGAGCAGGGCGCCATTTTTAACTTTCCAATACATCGGTAAACACTGTAGGTTTTTCGAGCTGAATAAACATGTTACATTAAATAAAAACACTAAAACATATTGAATTAGGCAGAAGAGTAACTTATCTTGCCTTTGATAACATTTATTTGTTATATATTTGTTTTTTGACAACTTTTTCGAATCTGTGGGTAAAGTAATACAAAACACGGATTTTATATTAAACGACTTGAAAGAATGTACTAAATTTGCGCATGCGCAGTAGTAGTAAAATCATGGCTGAAAATTTCGCTTCCTGGTTATCCAGCGATGGCTTTTGACAATGTTGGCAATAGTCGTGTTGTCATACCTTCGACAGGTAGATAGTATTTGTTTTCCAGCGGCGCATCTTTAATCTGTATAACTTTCAGACGTGATAGAAGGCTCCTATCGCTTTGGGGATTTTTACACAACTGGCCAACTAATAGGACGTTTGTAACAACAAAAAAAGAAAACCAGTTTTCATCAACCGGAAATGGAATCATTTCGTCGTTTTTAGAACGACAGGTTTATCGTTTCATCCCGCATATAACCACTGTGCAACATAGCAAATTGTTTTGTCTAATTGATGTTCAATGTCAAACTGTCCGTGTAATGTTTATACTTAGCGTAGTTGTATATATACAAGGTGCCATTTTACTGTATGTACAATGTGTTCTTTTTTCTGTATGTAGAAATTTCATATGTGTCTCCTTGTTCGTCTGTGAATGTTTCACATTTTATTAATCCTCGCAAATCTTATGTGCAATTAAAAGGCAATAATACCATATGGCGTGTAATGGCATGCACTTATATACTATGGCCGTTCAGTAAGAACTACTTATCTTACCATTGCAACAGAGCGCATGTAAAAATATCAGCAGTAGCGGAGGGATAACTGACTAGTCGTTATATTAGCAGCAGCCGTTAAAGCGCATATAAAAATTAGTAAGTTCGCACGAGCTTTCGTCACGAGAAAGGGTAAAATATATACCATGTAGGCCAGAGAGAAGCAAGTTGTGAACCGGCAAGAGAGACGTGTAAAGTTGAGAGCGAGAAAGCGGTACCTGACGGCTGCAATGATGGTTTGAGGAGAAAGAATTTTTAAAATGCACATGTGTGTGCGAAAGGACTTTTGAAAAATACTGAATTGCGTAGTTTGGGAAGAACCAGGAAGAAATGCATTTAATTTGCATATAAGTTTCATTTTCATTAGCAGTTTTTTTTTAAAGTCCTGCTACAGTATGGGAACAAATTTCCTTTCCGAAAGAAACGCGAAATAACATGTAATATTTTATATATTACTATTATTTCATAGATTATGACTTCTTTCGGAGTTTGCAAAAGTTCTCTCGAGATTCTACATCCGGCTATATACGGGCGAATACGCTTCAGAGGATATAAAAATATGATTTCCAGTCCAGTCGCCGATGTTATTTATTGCCGTATTCTATATATATATATATATATATATATATATATATATATATATATATATTTATATCTTTTTTCTCTCTCTCTCTTTCTCTCTCTCTCTCCTGTTGTATGTGTATATTGGTTGGTTGTTTTTGTTTTACGGCATATCAACCATTTTTAAGTCATTTAATGCCGACTCCAGAGATTTTGAAGAAAAAGCTATTAATAGAATATGTTTTTTTCTTCAAGTCGCTTTCTATTTAATCCATAGTTGTGACCCTAACAGGTACTACCATTCCGGTTCAAAGTGGAGCTGGGAGCAATGACAATTAAAGGGTGGCTCCACACTCCCCAAAGCCAGCAAGCTGGAGCCTTACCATCGGATATAGTTTAAGGTCATATCCATTGTATGTGTATATATCATAATCGTTTTTGGCTATAATCTGCATACATCTAACACCACAGTTCAATTGTTTTTAATTAGTTCAATATTTTTTTTTGCTTAACTAAATTTCACGGCCCTGTCGGTGGGGCATTAGAATACGCCGATTGCCCCCCTGCAGAGGGTAAAAGTCCCTCAATGGTGGTCCTGGATATGACCTTAAACTATATCCAGTGGTGAGGGCCCCAGCTTGTGGGCTTTGGGGAGTGTGGAGCACCTCTTTAATTACCATCCCTGGTCCACTCTGACCCGGAGTGGTAGTACCTGTTAGGGTCCAAACTATGGGTTAAATAGAAACCGACGTGAAAACAAATATATTCTATTAAAAAAAATGTCTTCAAAATCTTTGGATTCTGTATTAAATAACCCGAAAAGGGTTGATATGCCGTAAAACAAAAACCACCAACCAACCAACCAACCAACCAAACAACCAACTAAATTTCAACTGTTCTAGTTATAAATATTCTTCTTGTGCGGTTTTGTTTATTTAACATTAAATATGCTATTGTTCACAGTCTGCTATTTCCACTCAGATTCTTCTCTATCGAAATATTTCATATTTCAATAACATTGAACATATCATAGTGTTATCAGTTGTTTCACTCGCTCTCTTTCTCTCCCCCCTCTCTCTTCGGTAACAAGAGGCAACCCGTTAATCATAGTATTTAATACTTGCTGCATTGATTATATACAGTAAATTTTTGTCAACCTTGCAAGTCTAACGGATATCTACTATCTACAAGAAACTGTGCAGTAGTAGTTCGATTAAATTAATGTCCCACTTTTGTTCCTCTCTTATCCATATAGCAATAATAAAAACAATCACAGCCACAACCATCATGCAACACTTTTACCTTTGTCTGTTCTGAATAAAACCGTCAAGGTAGATGTATGCAATATTTCTGCTTTGTGTGTTCGCTGTAGAAAGCTGCAATCTTTCGTTCCTTTTCTTCATGAGTGAGATAATAAAGAGAGGGGGGTCTTTATCTTTCCTATTTCTCGTCTTTTTCCTTCACTTATTGAGTACAACAAAAACATCCACAACTATATCAGAGCCAAACCGTCGACCAAATTGGTGACATCGACATTTTGTTTACATTAATTTGTCTTCGTAATGTTTTTTTCCTTTCGCAGACACGTCATCGACTGTATTGACTTTTCGTGACGTAACAAAATCATTCGATTTATAATCATAAAACAAACTGATCGATTTCCGGACATCGAATCTAAAACGCAGGACGTACACGGAAGAGGAAGTGTAGGAAGGTAAGCCAAGCAGGCGTCTGCTGCAAATCCCTATCAAAATAATTCTTCGTTTTCTTTGCGACCAATGTCATCGCTTTAAGTTGGAGATTTGTTAGCGTCAAACAACTGCAAGTGTCCGATTATGAATAAAATTGAATATGAAAAAAAAATTTTCTTTTTTATAATTATTTTGATAAATACAAAAATGTTGATCTAGTGTCTTAAAATATCTAACAACTAGCAAATATAGCCGAACTTTGCGTTTGCGCCATTCCTAGGTTGGGGAGTTTATGAAGAGCCGCACAAAATATGACCTTAACCTTTGACCTTGCCATTGAAAAATGGTGTTCACCAGGCCTAGCTCGGAGACTATCATCCTGAAAAGTGTGCTCATGCTCGGTCCAGCGGTGTGAACTATAGCACAGTATATATATATATATATATATATATATATATATATATACACGTGCCACGTATGAAAATATTTCATCGTTTATACTGTGAAGGCACCCATCATCGCACAAGCGATCATTAAATTAACTTATCCAGATAGGATACAACGAGATTCCTTCATCTCCAAGCAAGATCTTTTGGTGTTATGACAGATAGGGAATACTGGAAGGGTGTAGGGTTCAATCTAAGTTAAGGGCCACAAAATGATGATGATGATGATGATGATGATGATGATGATGATGATGATGATGATGATGTATATATACATAAGCTATGACCATGACATTTGACCGTAACCTTAAAAATGGTGTGAATCATCCCTAGGTAGGGAAACTTATCATGCCAGATTTTTCATTGGTCCAGTAGTGTTGGTTTTCCAAGAGTTGTACACGCACGCACACACACACACACACACATACACACACACACACACACTGGCGCTACTACTGTATTTATATAGATGGATGTCTTACTATAGGATGCCTTGCAGGTTTTTTAGGCTGTCAATAGTGACGAAAATGATCTGATTAGGAATAAAGTATGAACCATGTCGCTATACTTGGTCGGCATGTGGTTTTTCTTCTGTCTCTATGATCTACTAGTAGTATGACATGTTTGTGGATCGTTTTCCTAGACGTGATATTTGTTAGTAATCTATTAGGCCATGTGTGTTTCACTCTATAATAGAGGCTTTAATATCTCATTCTTTTTACAAAGCACCAGCACATATCGCGTCGTTGCAATGTGTTATGAAATCGGTAGAACATGATAAATTATCTATCTATCGATCCAGCTAACCATCCATCTCGATCTATCTATCTATCTATCTATCTATCTAACTGGATAGGTAGGCAAGAGATTGCTATGATGGTGTTTTCATAAAACCTGTCAAAATATGAAAAACTAGATCATAGACCAGTTTACTGGAAGGTCTGGTCAGCTGATCGGATCTATGTATGAGTCACGTGATAATGTTAGCTTGAAACTAGAGGAGTTTGAACTTAGGATTGGAGCAGAGCGGTTGGGTTTTAAGGTTGTCTCTCCTTCCCTCTTGGGACGGAGTGGCGTGTCTCTCAATGTAGACTGTTAAGACCACAAGCAAAGAAACTCACTTTCTATTTTCATCTACGCGAAATTCTGGAAAGTGAAATAAAAAAACTAATATGAAAACCAATCATCATCTTGGAGTCAACGTGTTTCGTCCAAAAGGTTCCAGCCCCCGCTTTTTCATGAACAAGATGAAGTCAGGATGGACCAGGTTAAGTGAGCAGAAAATATAAATGGATGTCGAAGATACACCAATATTTCACACACGTACGCATATGAACATTAAACAGTCACGAAACCTTTAGGATTGTAACGCCTCACTCGAGAAGGTGGTTAAGGACTCTTATTTCTCTAGAATTATTGGCTCGTGTCGTCTAGACTTCTCTGAGGTTGTTACATGAAATCTTGTATGCTGAAAGCGAATATCGAAGCGGCAGGCAGGAAGAAAGACAAAAAATTTTAGTTTATCTATAGAAGCTTAATTTTCACTAAATTATGTACACAAATGTTTTTACAATTCTCATTCAATTCGTAGTAAGTTTTTCCAAAGTCTCAAGTCTTCACAGACAGCGACACACGGATGGATGAGGTGTGGAGGGGTCACGTCTCTTCTCGGATTCAACAAACAATCTGCTTCAACTCCCAACTCTACTCTGCGACTCAACTCTATCTGACTAATTTTCGCACGACAGTCGTATATATAGTAAGGTATGTGGATGGGGTGGAAATTCTCCCAGCCAATAAGATTTCGCCACGAAATCGAAAGCTTTTAGGGTTTTGCGTAGGTACAATTGCCATACTGAAATTTAAATTACTCATTCTCCCGATTTCCAAGGCGAGGTGTCAATTCTGACATCCGACCCTGAGTTCATTTAAGGCCATACAAGGTTCTAAGTGAAATTCCCTGTTATGAACTTTTAGCCGTAAATATATATTTCTCTGGTTTTCAAAAAACATCCACTTTGGCATGAAATAATATATATATATATATATATATATATATATACATATGTATGTATGTATATATATATATATATATATATATATATATAGTTATATATATTTATCTACTCTATCTTACATCCTCGGGTTATCTGGTGTCACCTGGGAATAAAAAGCTACTTCAGCGTAGTTCGAACGCTCCTCAATGGGGGATTACGTTATAGGATACGTTACAAACCCGCACGAAACAAATATAATCGTTTACATGGGTGCCGTTCAGGTAAGATAACGCAACGAATGAAGCATTCTTTTGCTTATTTGACATGTAATTAATGCGAATATTTTCAAACTAACCTACTGAAATTGTGTACCGTCAACGTACCTCTGATAAAAAAAAGATTAATTGCATAATACAACACTTTATTATATAGCTCCATAGTTGCCGATTATTGTTTACGCAATTCGTTTATTTCCTCGAACAGTTTCTATTAGAATCCCCCCATTCTGCCTATTTCCTCGTCTGCACAATTAAAACATAATTTAAATGTGATGTGAACAAATATTTTTTATGAAAAAAAACACTGCTTAAGAGGATCCGTATAAAGGTTAATCCTGATCACGGTAACGCTGATTTTCTTTTTCAGTTTTCTTATAATATCATTCAAGTTGGGGATAAGATATACCACCGGATTCAAACGTTCATCCGCTATTCCGTACGTTGTTACTGAAATATCTCTTTAAGTATATTTTACAGTATATCCCATGAATAAGGCATTTAAATTAGTAATAAAATACAGTAGAGTATATAATACCATTGTATATAATCAAATAACATAAATAACACAGTAAGGCGGGGCAAATATCATAAGGAGCCGAGAAAACATCGTATTCTACATCGTAACCTAAAAAAAATCGTATCCTAGGGCCACGGGGTTCTACTGTATTTATTTGCAGACTAGTATCTTTATTTTTATAGTTGTTTCACGACGTTTCGGCTAACTAGTTATCTGGTCTTCGTCAGGTGGTTAAGAAACAAGTATAAAGATGAGAGTAATAGTTCGCAAATAAATAAAATAATAGATAAAAATTGCTCATTTCATAGAATACCAAGAATTAAATAATATACCATTTGGTACGGTCCCGACAATGGAAGATAAGATAACACACAAAAAAAAAAATCTTGGAATTATACGACCAAAATATCCAACCTTGATCACTCTTCAGAGCCCCGTGGCGCAGTGGAAAGAGACGATGAATCTCTACAGTTTCAGCTGAGCATTGTCTGGGGATATTGGTTTCAATCCTAGCCAACGCTGTTCAGGGGATAAAAATAATGATAGCGTATAGAAAACCTCACAACGTATCTTCCGTGGAAAGAGGTTGCAGAGAAAAGGGAAAGACCTCACTTACAAAGTTTCAAAAGCCGGTTTTGAACTGTATAAAGACATGGGATTGCGTGCCGAGCAGCTTAAGCAAAGGTGTGGAAACAGTACTCCATCCTAAGGCATAGCTGATAGACGATTATATCAGTAGTGAGATCCCCACTAAAGCATTAGAGTAATCAAAACATTTTTTCCAGCGATATTGCCAACAGTTTTGATGCATGTGTTCCATTACAAATCAGAAGTTAAGGTCAGTCCAGGAAGCTTGTCATTGCTGTGACGTCACTTCGCGCTGCCGGCTCGGTCATGTGCATTGTTACCCTCCCCGTTGAATGATTAAATGCATATTATAATATGCTCATTTTCACATCTAAAATCAATAAATATCTGTCGATTTGTCCTTTTAATTTATCGTTTGCCCCAATACTTTCATAGTAGTTTTTTTAGCCAAATTAAAAACTGGTTATATCTTATCCTCTAGTACCGTTTAAACTTAGTTATTAATTAGCATAACAACTGTTCACACACAGATGCGTATGCATGGGAGTAGTTGCATCGTACCAAAATATTTGACGGTGTAAAAACTACAACAATAAAGTTCGAAAAAACTATTAATGTTATTTTATGAGCGTTGTTGATATAATTTTCTAAATAAAATCTTCCCTAAAGAATGTAAATCAAAAGTACCCGGTATACTTATGAAAAAGATAATGAAAACGAATTATCTGAAACAAATGAAACACAGTCAATATATTTATATATTAATTTGAAAATCAAGCTGAGACATCTTCCAAAAATGGCATCGTTTTTCTCACAATTATAGTGACGATAGTGAGGAAGGAGAGAAACGCAGTAATGTTGAAATTCATGGTGAAGCAAGGGTTGGCAAATCCTTAACCAATACAATGTATTAATTTGGAAATCCTAATGATCCATCTTCTAAAAATGACTTCAATTTTCTTAAAATCATAGTAGCCTTAGTGGTAAGAGAAATTATTACATGTATCTTGTACAATACCCGTCGAGAGTATGTTCAATTGTTTCATGTATGTATATAACTTACCCGTCAGAAGGTAGGTAAACATATTTTAAATGTGTTGTAGATTACTCGTCCTCGCGAAGGTAAAATTATTTCAGATACATGCTGTAAATTACTTGCCCTAGGGGGCGTACAATTATTTCATTTTCATACATGTGTAATAGCCGTCCTAGGGTAGATAAACTGTTAATTTGCTCGAAATAACAAATGATACATAGACATAGAAAATTCCTCTCTCCTAAGAATACCAAATATGTTCACAATCAACTTCAATTTTTTCATTGTTTATACGGTCCCGATGAACTATTTTGTTTTCATGTCGAATAAAAAACTGTAGGACTGTAACCTCCTTCACTCGTCTCAATGCACTGAGTAACCGTTTCACCTGTTTAGCGTCTGAACAGCCAAAGCTCTGCCCCGACACCTCCAAGCGACCTGATTTATATTACATTAACCCAGGTAAATCTCGCGAGCTCCCATGAGACCCTTTCTGTTGAATATCACAGACGCCATCTTGCTTTTTATCTTTTTTTCTGACCAACGCGCATGACAGGCAGACACGTGGGCGCTTCACAGGTAAGTCGTGTTATGCCCGTTTCTATTTTCCCCACAAAAGAAACTGTCGATGTTCGCAAAAACTATTGAATCTACATTAAAACGGGGAAAAATTTATGCGTACTTGTTACACTAAACTGTTACAAGAAAAGGGGACCTTTTCTTGTAAGTACGAAAAACATTAAATAAGTAAAAATAAGATAGGATAGACGAGATTCGAATATCGTAAGCAAGGTTTAGGAATAGGCTAAGAAATGGAATTTGCTAATTGTTTAGTTTTCACATAAAATAGTTTAGATATGATGTTTAAAAAGGGATTTAATTAGTCAATTATTTTTATGAAAACGGGATTAAAATAAGGTCATATAGAAAGCGCACAATAGAAAATTATAAACATATTGAAAAATAAGTTAGGTAAAAAAAATAGTTTAGTAAGAATTCTTGTCTGCAGACATGTAAGAATCACGCATGTTCAGGGCACGGGATCGAGCACGTTTTTGGCCATGCGTGTGACGTCATGGCAGGAAATGAATTCTCAATATAGTTTCTAGTTTTAGGAGACAGAGACAGACAGGGTCGGACAGACAGTCAGGGTCGGGTCGGGACAGGGTCGTAAGTCGAGTCGGACGGGTCCCCCTTTAGAAACGAAGGGTTAGAACATTAAACATGTAATTCAACTTTGAATTCCTGGATGTCAAATTATTGCGACCGGTCGAATGGAATAAACGAATACTATCATATTTTTGTAACTATCGTCTTCGTGTGTGTCATTCTTCAACGATTAAAGGTAATGTGAAACATCCATTATACAAACATTGTATCACTCATCTATAATGAACTTTGTGTATAAACTCTATCTTTAAGTAATGTGTCTCTCCATCTTAAAAAAATGTGTCTTCTTCTCTATCATAAGTAATGACTGTTCCACCTGTGATAAAAAAATGATAACTCACTACTCTCTAAAACATGTGCTAAGGAGAAAAATTCACAGACCTGTATAAATGTCTCTCTCTTCTATCTCTCCCTCATCAAATTGTATATGTACCCATTACCTCTAACTATAACCCCCGTAAATGTAATGTAAACGAATATGTACCCATTATCTCTAAATATAAAACCCGTAAACGTAAAGGTTATTAGACGGAGACAGAGAACGGCAGAAGAATTAATAAAATACAAAATATAAAGAAGACTGTACTGTTTCACTCTCCGCTAAGTCGACTTCTGTTAAAAATCAATTACGTTCAGATAAAAGTTCGTTCGTCTTAATGAACATACTAATAAGGTTTCACCGATATTTGACTCCATTTGTTTCTTGTGACTTCATTTCGCACACATAAAACAAGAATTAACTTTTTTCTAAGAAATGCACGCCTGTGGAACACTGTTCCGTTTTCTTGCTTTCAAATTGACTACAATATGGTT
The DNA here is from genome assembly GCF_053919585.1 of Euprymna scolopes. Classification (NCBI taxonomy): domain Eukaryota; kingdom Metazoa; phylum Mollusca; class Cephalopoda; order Sepiida; family Sepiolidae; genus Euprymna; species Euprymna scolopes. The sequence goes on from NC_136508.1 coordinate 20,699,038, forward strand.
GTCCTCAAGTCTAACGTGAACAAATTCTGAAGTAATCCAATTTACCAAATTTCCACTACTGACGAGGCCAGACATGTTACCCTTGACTACTGCACACTAATGTACCCTTATCCTCAAGTTGCCTTGATAAGGGGTGACTCCTTTGTAAAAAAAACAAAAATAAACAAACGCACTATGTATCTATTGAAAACCAGAAGCTATGTGCACGTTTTTTTTTTTTTAATTTTCTGGAAAGGATTTTATACAGTAAAGTGATTACACGGCAAAAACAATAATCTATAATATAAATCTTACATGTATGTATGTATGTATGTATGTATGCATGTATGTATGTATGTATGTATGTTTATATGTATGCCTAAAACTTTCGACATAGGCGACGGATTTTCACGAGATCGGTATCATTTCGACACTTTGGACGACAAATATCGAGAAATTGGCCGAAAACATTAATTCCTTCACCCTCAACTGGGCAGTTCTCCACAGGGTAGGTCGATTTTTTCGCTCACATTTTTTGCAAGTAATTCTCGTCCACGGCCTCGCTTAAAACGCGTTATTTCGAACGTCAGTGACATCACAACCACGGTAGACACATTTTTTGTTTATCTCTTTTTTCTCTGTCGTTACGGGTTCGAGCCTGCTTGCAACTGCTTTTTTTTGCGCTCGCAATTTTCCTTTTTCTTTTTCCTTTTTATTTTTTTGGCTTAACACACACTTTCACCTTCTTTTCTGCCTTCACGTCACGGGTTCAGGCCTGCCTTCCTACTACAACTATTCATTTTATTTATTTATTTATTTTGCTCCAAACACACTTCCTAACACCCGGGAAACGCCGGGCACTCAGGCTAGTACTTTTTAAAATCCAAGTTATCGTTAGTGCGGCCAGCGGAAACGTGGCAACGCGTTTGTGTCTGCGCTACAAAACAGTGGAAAAATTCAGGCGGAATAGTCATCCAGACCTAGCACGTTTTGTGGCATACAAAGATCTGTCTGGGTCTAAACTGTAAATAAATCTTTGTTAAATGACCACGCTTCTCCGGGGTTTGATTGTTCTGGGTTAAAATCTCCCCTACTTGGTAAGCGAGTGCTGCCTTCATTATTGAGATGCAAAATGCTAAACACCTGCAAGTTAACTTATATCCACGACAATTGTTTAGATGTATATGTTAATAAATAATCCGAGGCACGATGCTCTCAGTACCTACGCAGATCTTCGACTCGGTTAGAATAAAAACGTCGATATATAACAAACATTTTGCACTGTGCAGTTTACTATATACTATGTGGTTACCATATGTCATAATTACGTTGACGCACCGCCAGATCACGGAAGTTAAGCAACGATGGTTTTGCCTTATACGAGATGGGAGACCATTTTGGAATACTAGGCGCTGAAAAGGGTGGCAGGACAAAAAGACTCAGGCGTACCCTCGTGTCTTCTAGTGCGTGGAAGACCCCTGGACAAGTTCGAGAACCACTTCAGCCTTCCTTCCCGCGATTAAATTAACCAAAGATCATGAACAGCAGGTGGCCGATGTTATGGTGGAGCAATCAGAAATAATTATGTTCATGGTTTCGTATCCCGTTGTGCTGGGCAAAATATCCCCTTGGGTACAATGGTCAGAAAAATACTCATGTATGTTGATTGCTCGGACAAAAAGAAACCGCAAACTACTGTCTGGAAAACTGCAAACAAAGCTGTGGCAATACATCAAACCGCTTTTGAGAATAAAAAGCTTTTTGTGGGTTTTTGAAAGATGGGTAACAATAAATTCACGAATACCTCGAGGAAGAGAGATAGATGGAGAGTAATATCTGTCAGTCTGCCGGAAATCAGGCAGGACATCACTTGAATGAGTGAATGTGGTTAGCAATGTGAATTCATGGGATTCATATGCCGTATAAAATATAAGTTAAATAAATATGTTACCATAAATTGATGACGTGTGCGATTTGTTGCTGAGAACGCCTCTTCTTACAACACACATTCGATTTAAACGTATCAAATAAAATAAAATGTTTAAAAGAATAAAAGTTGTTTTGGAGAAAATCTAAATTTATTTTATATTTTGAGTTGATTGTCTCGTAAATTTGCAGAATTATTTCTTTAAAAAATCTGCAAGGATTTATTTCTTTAAAAATTCATTTTTTGCGACAATTGTTACATATTTACGATTTTAAACACATTAACAAAAAAACATATTCAAATATTTCCTTCACGATTAAATCCAAATCGATATTTATCTTTTTTTTTCTTTTTCTTATTATTAATATTTTGCGCGTCCTCTCTTTGAAATTAAAGGGTTTATCCGTCGGCCGAGCTATATACTTTACATAATCATTTTAATTCGCTAATTGTTGAACATGAATTGGCGACTTAGTAAACAGATCCTTAGAGTTTGGACCTGTGTATCAATTCTAATAGTAGTAATCCTATTTAACTGAGAAAATGTCAGCTTCCTCGCGTTATTAATAATGCCATTTAATTAGGTAGTGGAAGTTTCATATCTTTCATATATAAATAAAACAAATATACCTAACTTTATCTTGGTTGGGAGAAAAACGGAGTTTTATTTTACTCGCATCATATACAGAGTGTCCAGAAAATAATCGAATTGTTTTGAACTTTATGCGTTTCTTTATTTTTGATGAGACCTTCTTGTAATTTAATCAGGATCTGACTAAGACACGTGACATTTAAAATCAATCAAAAATTCAAACTATCTTCATTTATAAACAACAATAATGTATTTTAAATGTCGCCCATTTCCGCTGCACATATTTGTGCTCTTTCAAAAACATTATTCATGATAGATTACAGAATTTCTGGATTGTCGTCTACCTCTCTCATTTCGTTCCTGATGTTTCATTCAATTCTTGCAGCGTTTAGGGTGTGTTAACATAGACGCTTTCTTTAAGATATCACCACAAGACACATTTAGTATAGCCAAGTCTGAGGAACATGGTGGTCATTCGACATTGCCATAGCGAGAGATAATGTTATCGCCAAAAAGTTGCTGAGAAGCTCCATGGTGTCTGTCTCCGTATGTGCCGTTGCCTCAGTTTATTTATTCATAATTTATTTTCAGAATATTTTCTGTAAACTACTTGAAATAGAGAAGAAAATAATATTTAATGGTAAAATAACAAAAATATTTAACTCTTCATTGACTTTTTGACTACGATGTACGTGTAGTTGCATCGGTAGTTCGTCACGGTTAACATTACAAATAGCAATTTTCGACATTTATTTTGCAACACGCTCCGGTCAATGGTCCCTTTCCGGCAGAAGGTTACTTCAATCGCCATTTGTTCTTGGCAGTCTAAAGAGATCTTAAGTTGGAACTATTTCATTTGGTGTGTAAAGCTTATTTTCGAAACAGATTTTGCGATCAGTTTTGCTTACGTGTTAAGTATATCGTTTTTTTTTTCAAGCTATAGTTTTACATAAAATATGTGTTATCTTGTTAGGCTTCAATTTGAAATATCGTTTTCGTTGCTCTGTCAAATATATTTTGAGTATATAATTTTATTGGTCTGTCACGCTGAAATTTTAAATATAATTTCCGTTGGTCACGCAGTCTTAAGTTAAAAATTATATATCCTTGGTCTATCAAGCTTAAGTATAAAATAGAATGTCACATGGACAGTCAAAATTAATTAAGAAATATGAATTTTTGTCACGCGTAAGATGTAAACATTGTTGCTTTTCTTACATGTTGTAGTTTCGAATTACATATTTTAGGTCTGCCATAATAAAACTTAAAAGAGCATTTCATATGTGTAGATTATCTTTATACACGTCTTTGTTTGCTTATTAGTCTCTCCGTGCGTATTAAGCTTTATAAATAGCACATTTAGCTGTGCCAACAGAGGTATATAAAAAGGTCCAGCTAGCTTTTACATCGGTCTATAGTGCTCCTATTTTAAAACCGCATTTTTAGCACTTTTAGCGCAGGCTGAATAGAGTCAAGCTTTACAGTTTATTTCTTCCGTTTTAAAAATTCCAAACGGCTTAGATTTGACGTACGTCCGATGCGAGAAAGCAACTGAAAAAGTTTTAAAAATACGATCGATACAAGGAATATTAAAATAGTTATATATATATATATATATATATATATATATATATATATATATATATATATATATATATATCGAAAGAGAGAGGAAATGCGGGGAGAGAATGAGAGTATCCTCTCATAGACAGTTGACATCAATAATATCTCGCCATGTGCCTGAGGTAGTATCAAAATTATCCCACCCCCGGGGCGGATTGTCAGAGTTCACGCTTGCTTAAAATGAAGAAATCGAATACTGAATTTTAAGTGACACTTCTGATTTTTAAAATATGTGACCAAACATAATTATACGAGACGCTGTACGTAAATATCTACTTTACATAACCGTTTAAAATAGACGTCGACTGATTGGACGCATCTTGCAAAGATCTGCATTTTCCTAGTGCCTAACAAGTCACTATCATCATCATCATCATAGTAATCATCACCATCGTTATCTTCATCATAATCATTGTCATGGCAATCGTCATCATCATCATCATCATCATCATCATCATCATCATCATCATCATCATCATCATCGTTGCAATTGCAATCATAATCATCACCATCGTTATCTTCATCATCATCAGTGTCATCGCAATCATCATTATCATCATCGTTGTCATTGCAATCGTAATCATCACTATTGTCAATAATTGTGAATGTCAACAAAATTAAAGGAATAAATTGTCAGATAATCAACATCATCAAATATTTAATATAGCCATTTTTAATTTATTCATTATATATATATGTATATATATATATATATGTATATATATATATATAATGACTGAATATATTTTTACTCTATATATAATATAGTCATGCAAACATCTATTTGAATCACTAATATGCATAACTGATTATAAATTGTTAATAATATATTATATTTGGTGTTATTTATTTGTAATTTTATTGCTCTATTTTGTCTGCAATAAATTTCTCGATGTAAACAATAATTAAATTATATTTTTTTCTATGTTTTTGGACTCCTTTTAGATCAGGCTTCATAATTTGTGAATGCCTTGCGGACTGTTATTCTCATCTTTACTGTTGTTGAAGAAGGCCCGGCGAACAGTTGATGGAAACGTGGTGCAACAAAAATACAAATAAAATAACACTTAGCAGAAGAATGACTACACAATATGCAACTTGGTGTAATAAAATAATAACAATATTTTCATGATCAGTGACAGTATCAGATCGTCTTGCTGGAAAAGCTAAGAGTAAGGTGAATTCGCGGGTGTAGACACTTAGCCAAATATGTTTTATGTGCGCAGATAAAGGATATGTTTTCGTTGAGCAATCGCGTAAAACATACATTTCTCGGCGAAACGAAATAGTCATTTTGGGGACGCATAATCTAGGTTGATGTATAGAGAAATATCCTGGTAAACCATGTGTTTTATATTAAACGAATGATCACCTTGCAGATGATGAGAATAAATTTGAAAAGCCGAAAAGATCTCACGAGAATAAAACAAGCCGTGCTTGCATGTGAGATGACGCCACAAAAAATACTGAAGAATGATGAATGTGAGAAGTCTGAAGGGCCAACGTTGCCTTCACATTTGTGCTAAATTTCAGAAAAAATCTAATGGATTGAGCTAAACCTTATGGGGTAAAAAGTGTCATTTTTTGCAATCTTGAGGCATTTGTGGCCCTTTTTTGAGTATCTAAGAACGCCGAATATTAGTGGAAATGAACAAACAGTGCGGGTTCACGGTTAAAGACATGTATATTTGAATACAGTTCCATGGAAAACCACTATATAGACATACATATCAAGTTTTTCAGTGATATGAAAACAGAGCTCCGAAAAGGCATTTTTTAGATCTAAAAGTCCCAGAGGGATGCGAACCACAATTTTGCCAGGGTCACCCATACTGGATTCATTACAAAATGTACGGCCTCCACATTTTTGCAAAGTTTTAAGAAAATCTAACGGATGGATCAAAATTTATGGGGCAAAAAGTGTCATTTTGGGGGCCAGTTTGGAGATATTTTTGACCTATTTCGAGCCCCTGGGGACGCATCAGGAATTTTCGCGAGAAAAATTGTTTTAGTGAGCAAATCTATTTAATAGAAATACAATTTGTGGCAAAATTTCAGGAATAACTAATGGACAGTTATCTGGCAATCGTCCCGACTAACGGATGCACGGGCGCCACTGAAAACATAGAGCCTTCTCCAATAAATCCGGGGACCAAAAAAGAGAAAAACATGGATTAAGAGGAAGAGAAAAAAAAAGGTGTAGAGGACAGAAAGTGAAAGAAAAGGAACAGGATAAAGGAGAAAGAGAAAAATAGTAAATGAGATTTACAAAATGGGGATGTAGGAATTTGGAAATCATAATATAGAGAAATTGCAAATCTCATAAACACCCTGTTTGATACTTCCTTAAAACAACTACTTGGAAAAGCACTTCCACTATCTGAACGAATCAGAGTTGAAAAATCCTGCATCTGGAAACCGTTAAGAACCCGAATATTTATAATGTTCTTTGCACGTTTATTAGAAACTTATCTCTAGGTTTTCATTGATTATTAAATTGCTTTGTTATTTAGAACGCCAGCACCAATGTAGCTGAGCGAGGCGATATATCAACAATAATAGAACGCTTATGGGAAAACACAACCACAGCATCTGACGACGAACGGTTAACCAACGAGTTCAAAGTATTGATACATAAACTTTTCTACGCTCTGTGAATGAAGGTAGTCATTTCCAGTAACCAGTGAGTATCTGGACATATTTTGAAGGGCTCCTCACAAAATAAAAAATAGGTGAAGCCATGTGGACTTGGAGTTAACCCCTGTGTTTAGGGACTGGAAACGGCCCGGTTACATGAATTGATCCTGTGAATAAAGATTGTGAAACACCACTCCCGTCTAGCCACATGGTAAATAGCGGGATAGTTGGCTGACTCACTTGTCTCATATCTCTCCTTACCCTATCTTCCTCTCTCCAGCTTGTGACACAGTATTTTTTAATATTATTAATGTAATCATTGTTTAGATTTTATATTATTAATGTAATCATTGTTTAGATTCTCTCGACAAGCATGGTACGAATTTGAGTAAAAACGTATATTTTTATGGTCAATGGTTCAACTGAGTTGATTTTGATTTTTAATAAATTGTCACCCGTTTCTAACGCATAAATTTTATAACAGTTAAAGCGAATAAATTTCTTTTTTTGGTTTGTTTTAGTAAGGAATCGGTTATAAAAATTTAAATACATTTGTATCAAATTTACGGACATGTTTATGTATTTATACCAATGTATGCACATATTTTTGTATCGTGTTAAAAAAAAGATTTAAAAAATTAAATGCTTGTTATTTACAATTTTTGTGTCTAGTATTTCGATTAGCGAAAGCTCAAAATAATTGCAAACGAGGGGATTTATATAGGTTTTATGATTTTTTGTATGCACTCTTTCATTGATAGTACACACATAAAATTTTATTTCCCTTCGAAGAGATCTCCTCCAGCTGCAATGCACTTGTACGCTTCAACAACTTCTGAAAGGCTCCGCGAAAGTCCTCTTGTGTGAGCGTTTCAATGACTCTCGTCACAACCCTTTTTATCTCCTCAATTGCCGCATTATGACAGCCTTTAAGGTATTCCTTAAGCTTAGAGAATTACAAAAAGTCACAGAGAGCAAGATCTGGAAAATTGGTCAAACAGTCTGATTTTTTCTGAGCACGCTTGGGAAAAATCTTCCACATCTGCACTCCTGATCCCAGTTCCACACTGGCATGAAACTGCATGTATTATCTCTGCAGAAACATAACGGCCTTTATCCATGAAATTCTTCATTTGACCGATCAACTCCTGTATTTTGACTACCTTATACCCCCACATATCTTATCAATCACAGGCTTTCAGCCTTCCTTGCATCTCTTATGCCACTCAAAATCTTATGTCCGATCCATGCAAGATGTTCTAAAAGCAGTTTGACCCATTCCATACTTTTTTGTACTTTACTGTTTAAAGCAGATTTTTATTACATAGTGTTTTTTTCTAAATCTCCTTACGTCCATATTGCATGTTTATTATTTTATAAAGCTTTAGTAATGTGTATTCCAATTCCTGCTATATCTGTTTATCTGAAGGTTGAATCAGAAAATTTGGGCAGTCCTCTCAGAAGATGTATAGCAATTACATACCCAATTTTCAAGAGTCTACGTTAATTTTAAATGGCGGAAAAAGTCTGAAAGTTTATTAACGGCAGGTCTTAATTACATGAATTAATGTCCTAAATAAATTACTGTCTTAAATAAATGAATGAATAAATTATAAACATTATATTATATGTAAATAAAAAAATCGTTGCGGCGTATATATATTTAAATGTATTAACTAATTGTTCATGTTTTTTCAACATACAAACTTGCTTAAATAACGAGCATTGTCTCACAGTAAAATGATTTGAGAAAAAACTTTGACTCACGGGTGAAGGTCAGAAAATGTGATAACCATACTAATGATGATGCTTGTAAACACAAATTCTTGATATCATACTGTAACTAATACAATCATGCATCTTATATAGTCTTAGACTTGATAGTTGATTTCGAATTTCAACTTTAAGTTTTCTAAATTCTCCGCAATTATTTAACGCTTTTTAATAATTACAATTATTAAACAAAATTGAACCTGGCCATAACAGATAGCTTTTTGTTATTGTTTCCATTGATAAACTTTGTTAATGGCTCATACAATGTTGAGAATAAAGTCCCACATAAGACGTTTGTCATTCATTACGTTGTAAGATGGGGATAATAGATGATTGGTTGGTTCTTTAAGTTTTACGGCATATCAACCCTTTTCATGTTACAAGGCATATCAACCCTTTTAATGTTACAGCTGGGCAAACTTGTGTCCTTGTACCGGAAAAATATCCAGAAAATAAAACGTTGTTTAGTAAATCGTTAATTTTTTTTTTTTTTTTTTTTTTGCATTTTCCTGCATCAAACATGGATATAAACATCACTAAAACATCCGCTGGGTAATAATTTCGATAGCTTACTTGCCTGGGTGGCTTGCCGGTAGGCTAAGATAAACCGCCCCCCACACACATACAGTAAACCGAACTTATATAGGGAGATAATAAGTTCCGGTGAATACTGGAAAAATATCTAGTAAATAAAACGTTGTTTGGTAAATCGTTATTTTCTGCATTTGTTTTTTTGCATTTCCATACACCAGACATGGATATTAATATCACTAAAACATCCGCTGAGTCATAAGCTCTATTTTGGTACCTTATTTGCCTGGGTGGGTTGCCGGTAGGCTGAGATAAACCGCGTCACACACATACACACCTCTACAGACACACATTAGGAAAATGTATAAGATTTAATGCTGAATCCAGTAATTTTGAAGAAATATTTTTATATTATATATTGATTTTTTTTGTTTTTTTCAAGTCGGTTATTATTTAACCCATAGTTGGGACCCTAAAGCTACTATCACTCCGGGTCAGAGTAGATCTGGGAAACAATCGCAATTAAGAGGTGGCTCCGCACTCCCCAAAGCCTACATGTTGGGGCCTCCCCATCGGATATAGTTTAAGGTCATATTCAGCACGGAAGATAATAGATGCAGGTACACAGACTCATGACTAACATCTGCTCTTGTGTTTTTTTCTGTTTCTCTTTTATTTTTGAAATTTTCTGTGGCTTATATATTGATTTTTTCTTTTAACTAGGAATGTTTAGTAGCCTCTATTGAAACTCAGACAATGATAATTGAAAACGTTTTATATTTCTTAACATGATACAATTATATCATTTGGCGCTATCTATGGCGTCACGGAACTTACATTGTGAACATCTTCTTTTGAATTATGCGAGTTCGTTCTCATGGCGACTAAGTGACTTCACGTTCACGTCACATTATTACAGCCAATATTTTGCCTTTACTAATTATGTGTATTTCAACAGTTCTTTAGTGCATTTGTACAGTGTCTATAAAGTCACTGAAGGGGTTTGAACTTCATTAGATTCTTTATCTTCTGTAGTTATAACTACACTCTCATAAATATATTGGGAAATATTTTTTTTTTAGAAAATTCAAAATACAACCAATCTTTATTTATGAACAATGATGTCTTTTAAATGTTGCCTATTTTCAGCTTCGCATACTTGTGCTCATCCTAAAACCTTATTTATGACAGATTGAAGAATCATTGGATTCAGATTTAACTCCCTAATTTCGTTCCTAATGTTTTATCTCAATTTTTGCATGTTCGGGGTTTGTTAACATAGACTCTTTCTTTAAGATATCCCCACAAAAAAAGAGTCGGGGCTAATCAACATGAGGAAAGTGGGGGGCATTTGACATTGCGATGGCGAGAGACAATGCTGTTGCTAAATCATTGCCTGTTTATTTGTAAAAATAATGTACCAACGTGCGTACGTGGTTCAATGCTAAGCTTATGGATAATACAGAGTGGAGAAATGTACCTTTATTTGTTACATACACAAGATTTTCAATCCTACATTGACTGTATTTGTCACGTGAATAAGACTCGACATCCGTCATGTGTGTGTTTCATACGATGTTGTATGTGTTTTTTACATAATGAAAACGAATAATAGAAAATTATGAAACTTAACAATATAGGATTAAATGTATATGCGTGTGTGTGCGCGTAAGAATACACATTGATACACACACAAAGACACACACACCCACACAGACACACACACACACACACACACACACACACACACACACATATATATATATATATATATATATATATATATATATATATTACATGGAGCTCACCACTTATCTAAGCCCGAGAGCTACTCTGGGGATAAGGGTTATTGCGTGTACAGTAATCAATGGGATAGTATCGTAGTAATCGTTAGTATTGGAGATTTGATAAAGTGTCTTACTTAAGGGGATGATTAATCAGAAACCTGTTTATATATATATATATATATATATATATATATATATATATATATATATATATTACAGAATAGATCAAGAGAGTGAGGAGGGGGAGTTATAGTGTAGACACGTTGACCGGAAGTCAAGATCAGCTGATCGGATTGCGTGTGAGTCATGTGGTCAGGTTAGCTGAATCGGAGAGATTTGGTTGGGACTTGGAAGAGAGCGGACGGCTTCGCCGTTGTCTCCTCCCCTTCGCCGGAGGGACGAACGCTGACGTGGTAGAAATAAGACTGAGAAGAAGAAACCACACAGGCCAAAGTCACTTTCCATTCTTCTGCAATCTATCTGGAAGGTGAATAAAAAACAATAAAAAAATTTCTTGTCTTGGGGTGAAATGAATCTTCGTCCCCAAAAACAGGTACCAGTCTCCTTCCCGGACGAGATGTTCCAGATGGACCAACAAGACGCAAAAGGCATGTTGAAAATGCATGTCACACAAACGACATTAACTCTGATAAGATAATCAAACACTCAACCCTTTATGATATAACAACGCAACAAACATTCAATTTGGTGCCCAAATATAAAATCTACAATTTTTATTATATATCAGACAAAGAATACACTTCAATAAGTACATCTCCTTTACCTATAGGTTTTCGAAATTATGATTTATTTACTTTATCTGATGTATTGAGCCATTTTTTTTTAGCTTGGATTGTCTTTATAAAATATTACAGCCAATAATATTTTGCAAGACCGATAATCACTGGATATCCATACCATTAGATCTAATGCTTTACATTATTCTGAAATATATATATATATATATATATATATATATATATATATATATATTTGTAGTCATCGACATACAGTCTTGCTTCGTTGTATCACAAATCATCAGTGACGCTAGACTATCATCTCTCCTAAGCCAAGGATTGAACCTAGAACCGTCGTGTTGACACTCGGCGGTTCTCCCACTCGACCATGGAATTGATGCCCGTAAATAACTCGTCGGAATGTCTATTTAAATATACACCCGTCACCACTTTTATAGTGCTCAAATCGCCTGTTCGTAAACAAACAAACAACATATATATATATATGTTGCTTGTTTGTTTATATATATATATATGTGTGTGTGTGTGTGTGTGTGTGCGTGTTTGCACGCGCGTATGTGTGTGTGTGTGTGTGTAATCTTTGTTTCTCTTACACCTCTATTTACCAACATCTAGTCGCATATTACACCTGGAGAGGTTAATTAAGAAAATTATTAATAAAAAATACCGCAATTCTCATATTGTAAGCCATGCCTCCCAAGCATAGACGCCTTGCTCATTCACATATACAAACTGACCATCCGCCAGGCCTAATATGAACGAGACGTTTCGTAATTTTAAATGATGTTAGTCGACTTTTTCAAACCAAACTCAATTTATTAATTTTATATTTGCCTGGGTGCGACTCATGGAAGTCGAAAATGTTCAGGGCTATTGAAAATTTCTTTATACACTCAAACAGAACGTTCACACATTGTTCCGCCAAATAAAAAAAATATGCATCGCAAGGGAAAAAAACAGATATTATCTTTTCTATTCAATATATATATATATATATATATATATATATATATATATATATATATATATATATATATAAAGCTGAATGTGTGTGTGTCTGGTCACGAATAGGCTCTGATATAGTTGACTATTTTAAAAAACTGATTACATATAATGATAGAAGGTTATCGAGACACAGTAATAGGTGTGTTTGATCTGTTAGAACAATGGCTCATTAAAATTGTGGTGTCTGCGTTCGCGCCTGATCCACAAATTATGGGAATAAAAAACGTTTACAAGTGTTTTTGATATAGATGTACATAAGAATACTTTAATAAGTATGTTTTAACTTAAATAGGGATTGTATGATAAAATTGTGGGGACTGAGTTCGCGCCTGGCCTCCATGGAATGGAAATAGGCATAAACTTTAATAAAGACTTTTCATATCTATCTGTGTAAGTATACTTTGATAATTATGTTTCAGTTTGAAGAAATATGATATAATGAAATGATGGGTTGTTCGTGCGTGCACTCCGTTGCTCCAGTATATACTTTCTTACTATTATCAGCCTTAATCTCACATTTGTACACTATTTCTGAGGTTAAGCATTTGCCCTCCAACGGACAATTGCTAGGTATTCTGCACTTCATCAAATCTCCACACTAACGTAATGTGCTTGCAATAACCCTTATCACTGAGTGGCTTCCAGGCCTTGATAAGTGGGGATCACTGTGTACAAAAAAATACAGTTTCTCTCTAAATAATGTTATCCTTATACTGATTCATTATTAATTCTTTATTTTGATTATATTCCTGTTATTAGAGCTTAATATAGGGTTATCTACGTTAGCAGAGGTGGAGAAAGATAGTTTTACTGGGGGCATATTAATTATTTTGCTTAATCTATTCTCAGGTGGGGAATTTTTTCAATTATTCTGTAAAATTTCTTAGGGATATTATTTTGGACATGCATGCTAAACGGCGGATTCAACCAAACCTGTTTCTCGTGTCTGTTTCTCTTATTCCTAGTAACAACCTCTTCATTATCTGTTTCACTGCTATTATTAATACCCTTGTTTTTAATCTTATCGTGTCTATCGTTATTTTTCGGTTTATTTCTTGGGCTCATGCCATGTTGTACGGTATTGTGCAGTTAGATGTCTTATTCTTACTGTTTGCTCTCTTCGTGTATTTTATTTTCCCATTGTACCCACCTCTGTGTAGAGCTCCATTGTAATAATCTTTGTTTTTGTCAATGAGACTCTTCGTCTTTGACAGTTCAGATATTCTTGTAGAAATATTAGTGGAATCGCGTTCATCTTAAAAAATTTTTTAGCTCATTTGTATATTCTTTTTAACATTCATTTTAATTAATGCCCGATTATTTTTGTCCGTTTCCTTATGGAATGATCATCTTTAGTTAACTATTGCGTGTAAGTATATTCATACAGATATTCTACATGTTTTATACTCGCATAATATTCGTGAAAAAAGGTTCTAGAAAACACAAACTTCTTTTAATATATATTTATGTATGCGTATATATATATATATATATATATATATATATATATATATATATATACATATATATATATGAGCAAACAGTTAATAAAATATGTTAAAAATAGATTTGAAATGAGTTAAAAACATATCTAACCTGCCTTTGGATTATTATGGACCATCTTCTTCCAATTACGGGATTTCCTTGGATTTTACTTGTACAAATAGAAATTCTGTTAACTTTCTTGAAGTTTTACATTTGGATTTTACCGTCACTGGAGTATTTATCTTCCACCAGACTATCCATTAATGTGTAATCACCCTTTTCTTCGCAATATTCCCTCTGCTTCACTTTTTTTTCAAGTAAGATCTTTGACTTACTTGTTGTTTAATCAAATACTTCTGCATGAAAAATCCGATCCCGCATTTTGCTAATTCCTACCCTCAGATTAGAAGGAAAGTATTTCTTCGAAACTCCGCGCATTAAGGACTATCAATTTATCTAGTGTTTCCTTTTCAGATAAAATATGTTTTTAACTCATTTCAAAGTGTTTTTTTAACATATTTTATTAACTGTTTGCTCATATTATAGGCTCTATTTCTTATTTGGTTTTATCGAGCTTTTACATCCGGCTGAGATAATTTTATAAATATTAATTCTTAAATATTTATAATATACTTCATTTTACCATCTTGGATCATTTTGGTAATTTTAATTGTAATATGTATATATATATATATATATATATATATATATATATATATATATATATATATATATATATATTTGTTTAACCAATTTACCTATAAAGCTCCTCTTTCAGTTTTCCGTTTACAAACATGATACTTAATATATAAGGTAGTCGAACCCGTGCTAAAATTATATCTTGATATTAATTGAGGAAATACGTGTAAAAGTGTGAAAATTATAAAAAAAATACATTTGCCAGGTATAGGTCGAACGACGGCATTACGAATATGCATGTGTAACGTAATAGTCATTGGTTCATGTTTTAATTTGTAGCCTTGCTGCAAACATGACTTCATTGCTCAAGCATTAACGTCAAAGGATAAAGTACATCGTTAGCTATATGTTTTGGATTAGATTTACGGTGTTAGCGACCAAGTATTTTTTTTAACTTTTAATATCATTACTATACATTACGTCCGATAAAATATAATTATAAATACGAAATTTGCATAATTCAAAATATCATATTTTAGCGTATTTTACGACCGGGCAATGTTTAGCGGCCTTCTACCTCAAGCTAAGATTGAAACCCGCCCTCTTTTATAAAATTTGTACACCAAAATGGTGTGGGTCGTATATATTGTTTTAAAATATAATTATCCACTGACACTTGTTTCGCCATCTACGACTCATCAGAGTGGCTGAATCTAGAGAGATCTGAAATCGGGACCGCATGGAAAAAGGCCTAAACTTCTACCACTAGGCTATCTCGCAAGATTGCTTGTATGTATCGCGATTTACGCAGATGTTATTTATTTGTTTTTGCTTTGAGGGTACCAATTTGGTAAAAGGGGAAATGCTCCCCAACTCGCATTTAGGTAAAAATGCACTTCGTATAAATAATTGAATTCATTCAAAAACGTATCACAAAAACAAAAACAAATAAATAACATCCATGTAAATCGCTATATATCCAAGCAGTCGTGCGAGTTGACCAAGTTGTATGAGTTTAGGCTTCTTTCCATCGAGTCCCGGTTTCGAATTTCGCTTGCTTAAGCTACCTTGATGATTCTTAGACAGCGAAACGCATGTCAGTTGATAATTGTATTTCTAAGACAATATATATATATATAATTTTTCCAAACTGTAATCTACGGATACGCATGTATAGCGGCCCTAAATCTCTTAGGCGTAAGTTGCCTGTTGCATTTGAATCGAACCCCTAGACAATATATATTACAGTTCGATGCGTTATCTGCTATGCTATGAAGCCCTAGACAATTATACAGTTATTTTTATCGCTTATCAACATGTTGCTTTCTTGGTGACTTTTTTTTTTTATCATACAAGCCGCATAAAGATTTCGTCAGTGATTTACAATAAGGCCATTGTGATTAAAACTAAAAATGTTTCCAATCACTTTCACCTATTTTTGAATTTAATCCGTATTAATATTTTTTTATGAAAATCATTTTAGACAAGGTGTGAAGCCACTCGATATAAATTAGCTTGCAGGGTGATTCTCGAAAATGCAGGTCTTTATTGACTCAAAGACCGGAGATTCGTAGTCTTGGAAATAAGTACGAGGAAACACTTTGTAGGAAGAGAGTTCCACAAGCCTGGAAAGAATTTATTTTAGTTGCGAATAAAGTAAGGTGGATAGGTTTTTACTCTCACAGTCATAAGTCCTGATACTCATACGTAAAGCACTCTGTACTTATAACGAATATAATTATTATACTCATTATTATAAAAAGATGGCAATAGTTTAAGCACAATATTTTTCTGCAATTGCTACAAACGAATTTAATGTATCTGTTCTCCGATTCTGGCGTTGTATGCTTTTGTTTTAAAATCTAGACATGAAACGACATCAACTGCCTATTATGTCAACGCTGGCACATTGTTCATTAAATTTTTTGACATTAAAAATATGTATATATATTCTTAAAACTCACTCATATTTCATTTGTACGTTAAATATATTTTTATTTATTGTGTATAAATATATATGAATATATATATACGTATATATATATATATATGTATATATATATATATAGCTACTCCATTTACTTACATAAATTAATATACGAAAGTATAAATTTATACGTAAAATTTAAGTATTTAGTTCAGAAGTGCTCAATACGTAGGTAGAGCTACTTAGTAAGTTATAAAATATATATGGCGATTAAGCTACACTGTATATTCCGCGTTTCATCAACTCTAATATTAAGTGTAGCTTAATCGCCATATATATTTTATAACTTACTCTCTCTCACTCTCTCTCTCACTCTCTCTCTCTCTATATATATATATATGTATATATATATATATATTTGTAGTAATCGACATACAGTCCTGTTTCGTTGTATCAAAACTCATCAGTGCCGCTAGACTAGCACCTCTCCCAAGCCAAAGATCGAGGCTAGAACTCTCGTGTTGAAAGTCGGCAGTTCTACCTCTTGACCAGCGAATAACTCGTCCGAATGTCTATTAAAACAAACATCCGTCCGCTCCGCTACTTGTACAGTGCTAAAACCGCCTATTTCTGCACAAACAATGGGCTTCGAAATTTCAGCCAAATTTATATATATATATATATATATATATATATATATATATATATATATATATATATATATATATTTAAAAAGAATATATATGCCGTTCCCCATGTGGGGTTACCAAATTTGTTAAATGGTAAATTATTCCTAACTCGCATTCAGGTAAAAATGTACTTTCGTAAATAACTGAATTGCAAAAACAAAAACAAATAACATCTACGTAAATCGCGATATATCCGAACAGTCAGCGAGGTGGACGAGGGTAAAGGGTTTGGGCTTCTTTCACGGGGTCCCGATTTCGAATTTTGCTAGATTCAGCCACTTTGATTAGTTGTAGACGACGAAACACCTGTCAGTTGATAATTATATATATATATATATATATATATATATATATATATATATATATATATATATATATATGAGAGTACAAAATTAGTTAAAGGGAAAATTATTCCCAACTTGGATTCAGGTAAAAATGCACTTTCGTAAATAATTGAATTCGTTAAACACGTATCAGAATCACAAAAACAAATTATATATATATATATATATATATATATATATATATATATATATATGTACATTGCGTAATGTGATAATTTAAAAATCGAATTATAATTAAATTAAAAATCCGTTTCATAAGAAGCAACAACAACAAAATCAATAATTTGTACGATTGTTTTGGAAAACAGTGTGTTTATTGTGGTAGACATCAAGTTACGGACAATAATTTTTACACATAGTATTTTTAACAAACAACGTTTCCTCATCAGCAAGTATTGGGAAGGGTTTTTATTATATGTAAAAGACACCATAAATAAACCTAGCATTAAAAGTAAGGCAGATGTATCTGGAAAAAATTAAAATAAAAGTATGGATTTAACTTGATAAGAAAATTAATATGGGTTAAAGATAGAAATAAAATAGAGTAAAATTATAAATATAAATTTGGTTTAAGTAAAATATTATAATATTATTTTTCGATAAAACTCATAGACACATACACATATGTATATACATATATGCATACACACATATACATATACATATATGCATATACACATATACACATATGCATAAATACACATATATATAAATACACACATATATACATATACATACATATACATATATATACATAAAAATATAGATACAAATATTTACCTTTAAATTTTTCGCCTTTTAAAATAAGGAACTATGGTCAAAGTACTCATATAGATGCTTGTTATAGCTTTTCAGCTTATGAAATGATGAATTTCCGAAAGGAATTCTTGTGGAATATTTTATATCCGTTAGCATACTTTTGATTAAAGAACGCAAAGATTTAAAATTCGAAAGAATGGGGAGGATAATGTTATTTGTATAATTAAATAAGGCAAGGGGGATAATTAGTTATATTTTTTAAATTAAAGAATGCAAGGGAAATAATTAGTCTAAGCTAATTTATTACAGAGTAATAAAAATATTATAATCTATTTTTATTAATAAGTAATTTTTAATGATTTAAGGTGGTCTATATTTATTAAATTTAAAGCAACGTTATTACTGCATATGAAGATTAGTTCCTCTCTTGAATTTAATAGGGTGGTTGTATTTTTTATATCTTAATATTTCAAAATTTTTAGGGTCTCTTTTGTACATAGTGCACAGAATTTATCTCCTGGTTTATATGGTTTGCAAGATTGAATTACTTGCCATTTCAACTTGAAAGAAATATTGTTATTCTTGAGTTGCCAAATATACTTGGATAGAGTAGTTTGGTTTGACAGAGAGTAATTTTAAAAGAATATTTGTGCGTTGAAATTCTATGTTTTATTAGGCCAGATGTGGAACCAAAATATATACAGGAATTTACATCGGTAGTCGGTACCGACGGTTTCAAGCCCGGTAGTTGAGGACTGCTCTTAATGTCCGCCTCAGGCTCTCTTCAGCCGACTCTCATCTGTCTTTAACCGGAACCGGAACTCTATATATGCACACCATAATTTTTATTTATTTATTTATTTATTTTATCCTTTATTTTTTTATGCTACTTTAATAAGGTAAAAAATTTGAAGTAATAAATTAAAAAGTATGGGATGATGCCTTCTATATTATTATTTTTCTTTAGGCATCCCCCCATCAATCAGTTTAAGTCTCGTTTAAAAGCGTTTTAAAAGTTCATGTTGAAGTTATGTCTAATCTCGTTTAAAAATAGGGTAATAAAAGTTGGATTGCAATAGACCTAGGAAGTGCCCAGGGGATGGTATGTACTAATATTTAAGTATCTCCTTACGTTTAAAAACGTTTAAGATTTATTTAAAAATAATCTCTAGTTTCGTTTTAATTACGGTAATAATATTTAGTTTAAATAGACTTAAAATGTGTAAGAATATGGCATATGTTTATATTTAAGTATCGTTTCACGTTTAAAATTATTTAAAACTTTATTTTAAAATTATACGTAATTTCGTTTTATAAACGGTAATAAATCTTAGATTGAAATAAGTCTAAACGGTGTCAAAAATTGGCGTTTTTATATTTAAGTATATTAAGTATAACATGATCTCGCTCTATTTAAAATACGTTTTAAAACATTTAAAATGTTAAACTTAAAAATTCTCTCAATATCTCGTTTAAAATGGGTGATAAGATCTACAATAATATACAGTAAAATATTTTGGCATGGATCAATAACTAACCCCCCTTTTTAGCTTCACGTTTTATCTTTTTTCTATCCCAATTTATAAGAAGCGATCCTCTTCTATGTATACAGTCCTTCAAGCATTCGTTCCTTATATTTAAGCATCCATCTTCTTGGGTTGCTTTTAAAATATAATATTTTTCAGCATTGCAGAGCGAGCATTGTTTTAGTTCTGGGGAGTATGAAGGTCTTTGCTCGATTTTTTTTTCAATTTCACCGTAAAAGGTGCAACTTCTTCTTTTAACTGCCAGATCTTGTTTGCTAAAGCCGTATTACTTCTCTCTTTTGCTCTAAAAGAGTTCATGTGCATGTAATATCTCTGTTTAATTATGGTGTGCATACATAGAGTTCCGGTTCCGGTTAAAGACAGATGAGAGTCGGCTGAAGAGAGCCTTAGGCGGACATTAAGAGCAGTCCTCAACTACCGGGCTTGAAACCGTCGGTACCGACTACCGATGTAAATTCCTGTATATATTATACAAAAAATATATTGCTCTTATTTCGAGAAAGGTTTTTCCCTAATAATAGAGCACTGTATGGGATTTATTTTTCTACAAAAAAGTACAAGTATACACACATATATATATATATATATATATATATATATATCAGAATTCATAGATGGACATCTATGAATCTGACGTTGCTAGTTGGATATTTCCTCTCTTTGAGGATCTTCCTCTAGTTGAAACAATATGTAAACTCATTCCGGACTCACAGTAATAAATTTCTTATATACTGCTCTGGCTACACATTGAGCACTCTGGTCCGGTTTTTTCACCACTGGTAAATATATGTATATATATATATATATATATATATATATATATATATATATGTGTGTGTGTGTGTGTGTGTGTGTGTGTGTGTGCGTGTGTGTGTGCTTGTTTTTTTAATTTTTCGATATTCGGTATAATCTTTTTTATATCAAAATCGACAATATCAATAAAAGTGCGACAATTATTGCTGTCACGAGCGCTTTCGATTCGTCTAGGAATCATCTTCAGGTGTTGACATACAAGTGCGAAGGAGCGAAAGAAATGTACTTCTTGGAGCGTCATATGTTAGAAACCTTCAACCCTCTATAAATTATATTTCATTGGAGAGAAACAGTAACGTTCTAAAATCTCTTGCGTAGTCGTAGTGGACGGAGTTCGTTTACAGTGTCCATGAACTTGCTGATTTTAATACTCGAATTTTTATCGACCTATATTCTTACTCGATTTTTCATCGACTCTATATATTTAAACTAATTATCACCTAACGCCGTTTACCGTATATTTTAGTTGTCAATTTTTATTCTCATTTAAGCTCCTTAGCACTTTTACTTCAACATCTGAAGCTGATTCGTTGACGAATCGAAAGCGCTCGTGACAGCAACAACTATGGAACTTTTATTAATATATTTTTATTTTGACTTTAAAAGAATTATACAAACCAGCAAAACATTAAAAAAAATCATGAAACAAAGTGCCTCTCCTGCATTTAATATTATACGCATGAATGAAAAAATTCGCCCTTATATATCTGTTGTGGTGGCAACCATTTATTTGCATATGCGAATAACATAACACTATAAATGGCAAGCCTAGGTTGGCCTTGGGTGTTTTACTCAAATGCCACCGGAAGTGACGCCGAAGAGCGTACGTGTCCTCCCACCAAGACTCTCTGACTCGACACCGTCATTTGTACATATTGTAAATATACCTTTTCTTTAATACACTTATTATTGCGTTATCTTGTTGTTTGCGTCTTCATTGTATTTCCTTACTAATTATTGTTCAACCTTGCAACCACAACAGTTGGCGACGAGATATGAAGCGTCAAATATAACAGTTTGACGAAGAACTATTTAAAAAAAAAGTACAACGCAAAAGTTGACCATTTTTTTAAGGAATGCAAAGTGTTGGCGAGCAAACGGATTTTACGATAAAGAGAAGTTTCTACTCAAGTGAAAAAAAACTCTAACGTGGCAAAAGCGACAATTTACGCCGTTTTCTGAGAATCCGACTTGCAAACGAATGTAAAAGTGAATATTTGTTTTGTCGCTACGCGACAAATCTTACTAAAGGACCAACTTGCAAGCGAAAAGCGAACTTTGTTCATTCGCAAAAACGAGAGTTCAGACCCGTATTACGAAAAGCTAGGAAGTAACCTACGAAAAAAGTTCACCAGTTGATTCTAATTACTGTTCTCCGTAAACAAAACAACCACTAAAGGACTTTTTAATTAATGTTTTGGTTGACGACTGTACTAAAAGGAAATACCACAGCTAAAACTAAAATTCAAGGAAAGGATTTTTTTTCTTGAAGTTGTCACTGAATAACGGATAATACAGTAAAACGTCACGGAAAAAAAGGTAATCTCAATTTAAGAGGTATTTTAATTACTAAAATACTAGAGAAAAAAAACTCAAAGAACTAAATGTACTGCATACATTTATTCAATTGTGACCCGATTAGAAAAACAAAAAAAAAAACTTTTATTTTGTGGAAAGAGTTACTTATTAGTAAGTGCCTAAAAACGGAAAGTCAATTCCATTTAGTGATTCCAGATGAACCTGTTTTATTTATTTTTTTGCAGCGTGACTCGCAAAAAGAATATATTATTGCAAGCCGCGATATTATTATTGAAAACAGGAGCTTACAGCAATTTGCTTTTTTGTTGTAACCCAAACCGGTGTATATGGTACATGGTACAATATTTTTTTTAACTACACACTAAAAAAAAAAAAAACAAGCTACACGAAACGAGCTTTGGCAAACACAAATACAGGCCCAGGCTGACCGCGAGGAAAATAGAGAGGACAGATGATTGAAATGGCAGCAGGAACAAGAAGAAAAGCAGAAAATGGCACAATTAAAGCAGAAAAAACTGCAATTGGAACAGGAAGAAAGGCATAAGAAACTACAATTGGAATATGAAGAAAGACAAGATGAACGTTTTGCTAAAACACTGGAACTACTAAAGAGTAATCGAGAAAATGTCGATAGTGTTAATTTCTCCCATACAACTATTTTTAATAGCATGGACACATTTCATTATGTGCCTGAGGAAGAGAAGAATTTTGAAGCATACTACACAAGATACGAGGATGTTTTTCAACTGGACTGTAAAAATTGGCCAAATAGTCAGAAAGTGAGCCTCTTACTCAGAAAATTGGGTACATCAGAACACAGCAAATTCGTAGATTACATATTACCTAAAAAAAAAACTGCGGAATTAGAGTTCATGGAAGCTGTAAAATTATTAAAAGAATTATTTAATCCAAATATATCTTTTTTTCATAAAAGATGGTTTTGCATGAATCTAAGAAAGATGGACAACCAAGATTATTTGACATCAGTTGTAAATAAAAACTGCGATAATTTTAAACTTGCAGAACGAACGTTAGAAGATTTTAAATGTCTGATCTTCGCTCAAGGGTAAGTTTCCACGAAAAATGCAGAAATACGCAGATGAGTGTTGTCTAAGCTGGAATCTGAGCAAGATTTAACCCTCCAGAAACTAGCAGAGGACTGTGAACGGGCCATTACACTAAAAAAATAATTAAAAAAATATAGAAGAATCCGGAGTGGCATATGTAAGAAAAGTTAGAAAACCATACGCACCAACCAAGAACTTTACAAAGAAAAGCAATGGAACGGGGTATTCCAAAGATAATAACCATAAATATAGTACAGAATATAACAAGCCTCTTCCTAGATATAACTGTAAGAGATGTGCAGAAAAGCATTGGGAATCAGATTGTCCTTATAAGAAGAAAAAATGCTACATTTGTAAGAAGGTGGGACACAAAAGCGATTGTTGCAGATATAAAGATTACACCAGAAAGAGAGTACAGCAAACAAAATCAAATACAAAATTAGACGAAGATCGGCGAAAATACGTAAAAGTGGAAATATTTAAAACATCAATAAAGTTACAACTCGACTCCGGCCCGATGTTTCTATAATAAACCTGAATACGTGGAAAAAGTTGGGAAAACCGGCCATGATGAAAGCTAGTAAAGCAGCCCGGACGGTAACTGGTGGTGTTATAAAATTTTAAGGAGAAGTTGTCCTCCGGATAAAATTGAAAGGGATTTCGAAGAAATAAAAAATATTCGTACTAAAAAATAGTGAAAATCTGTTTGGAATAGATTTAATTGAGAAATTCGAACTATGGGATAAGCCAATCAATACATTCTGTAAAAAATTAGAATGTTCTTCTCCAACAACAGTAAATATAAAAGACGATTTAAACGAATTATTTCCTGAGGCATTAACGACTAACTTAGGTCGCTGAAATAAATTCAAGGCCTCGTTTGAACTTAAAGAAAACGCCAGCTTAATTTTTAGAAAAAAAGCGAAATGTTCCGTTCGCTGGGTTGGAAAAGATTGATAAAGACTTAAATAGATTGGAACAGACGGGAATTCTATCAAAAATAGAAAACAGCGAGTGGGCAGCCCCCACCGTATACGTAAAGAAAAAGAATGACGAAGTTAGAGTGTGCGCAGACTTTTCGACCGGGGTCAACTCCCTATTAAAAGATCACCATTACCCCCTACCAAGCCCAGAGGAAATATTCACGAAGTTGAATGGGGGTAATATCTTCTCCAAGATAGAGTTGAGCGACGCGTATTTGCAAATACCGGTCGAGGAGAATTGCTCAAAAATACTATGCATCAATACGCATAAGGGATTATACAAATACAACTGATTGCCTTTTGGCATCAAAGTAGCGCCTGCCATCTTTCAGCAAGCGATGGACACCATGCTAAGTGGTATTGAGTGCGCATGTACATACCTGGACGACATTGTTGTCAGGAGCAAATCCCTAGAAGAACATAATGAACATTTGAGACAAGTATTTACTCGAATACAAGAATTCGGCTTTAAAGTAAAAGAAAGTAAATGTGACTTTTGTATGAGCGAGATTAAGTATTTTGGACACATAATAAACACACATGGACGACGTCCAGACCCAGACAGATCTGCGGCAATAAAAAATATGCCAGCACACGATAATGTAACAACCTTGCAGAGTTTCTTAGGACTCGCAAATTATTACCAATCTTTTATTGAAGGAATGCATAACTTGCGAGCCCCCTTAAATAATCTGCTTGAAAAGGATACACCGTGGAACTGGACGCAAGAATGTCAAACCGCTTTTGACAAAATAAAGAGCGCACTAACATCCGAATTATTCTTATCGCACTTTGACACAAACTTAAAAATAGTCGTCGCTAGTGACGCTAGCTCCTACGGCTTAGGAGCATGCATTCAACATATTATGCCGGATGGGTCTAGAAAGCCAATAGCGCACGCTTCGAGAACGCTGATACCAGCCGAAAGGGCATATTCACAAATCCAAAAAGAAGTGTTGAGCATAATCTTTGCCGTGACTAAATTTCACCGATATTTATATGGTAGACAATTCATACTTGAAACCGACCATAAACCGTTAGTCACGATCTATGGATCAAAAAAAAGGATTGCCGGTATACACCGCAAATAGATTGCTGCGCTGGGGTACAATACTACTTAATTACGATTTCCAGCTACAACATCTAGCATCAAAAAAGATTTGCCATGCGGATGGACTGTCAAGACTGATACCACAGAAACACAATCTGGAAGAATCAGTCATTGCAGCAATTCGGACAAATGTTGAAGTAAAAAATATGGTTGCAAACATCATTAAGAAACTACCCGTAACTTTGTCGGACATTAAAAAGGAAGCCGAGAAAGACGAATATATAAAGGACATAAAAGAGAAAATTATAACGGACACAAAGGTGCAGGAAGTTTTCTCCATATGTGACGATGTGTTACTGTACAGCGGGAGAGAGGTAATACCCAAAACATTGTATAATAGGATGTTAAGAGATTTCCACACAGGACATCCGGGGATAAATCGAATTAAGTCGTTAATGAGAAGCTACGTGTACTGGCGTAACATGGACACTGACATAGCGACAACAATTGATAAATGTAAAGGATGCCAGTTAGCGGCAAAATCTCCACCTATAGTACACAAACCTTGGCCGAAAACCGACCAACCATGGTCGAGAATCCACATGGACTTCGCTGGTCCAGTAGGTGAAAACTATTATTACATTGTAGTGGATAGTTTCACAAAATGGCCGGAGGTAATGCGTTGCAGAAATCCAACAACGAACAACTCAATAGGGTTCCTACACGAGTTGTTTGCAAGATTTGGTGTACCAGGCACACTGGTCACTGACAACGGAACGCAGTTCACATCCACAGAGTTTAAGGAATTTTGCGACACGAGCCGAGTGAAGCACATCATTACTCCACCGTATCATCCAAGGTCGAACGGAGTCGCGGAAAGGTTCGTGGACACGCTAAAACGAGCGTTAAAGAAATCCATTGGAACACCAACAGAAAAAGCTTTGCAACAATTCTTACAAGTATATAGGATTACACCACATTCTAGTACACCATCAAACATATCACCAGCTGATCTAATGTTTGCCAGAAAGGTAAAACAAGCGTGTGACACACTATTGCCAAGGCAGGCAATTATCCGAAACACTACACACACGAGAAGAAAGAAATATAACTCGGGAGATCGAGTATATTTTAAGTGCTACAGAAATAACACATCTTACTGGGCTTGTGGAGTAGTGGATAAACGCATTGGTGATTGTACATACATGATTAAAGGTACAGAATATACATAAAAGACACCTAACTCAGATAAAAAACCGTCATATTCAACATGATGATGATACGACAACAGTCGAAGAGGAGGACACCATAGATATCATATACGAATCTTTTAATTTGGAACCGCCTCAAACTGCGCCTAAATCCCGAAGATCAGGTAGGAAAAGAAAAGTGAATGAACCATTAATGGTAAACCCAAAAAGAAAAAGATATTGAAATCTGTGTGACTTTAAATCTTGGAGGGGGGTGTTGTGGTGGCAACCACTTATTTGCATATGCGAATAACATAACACTATAAATGGCAAGCCTAGGTTGGTCTTGGGTGTCTTACTCAAATGCCACCGGAAGTGACGCCAAAGAGCGTACATGTCCTCCCACCAAGACTCTCTGACTCGACACCGTCATTTGTACATATTGTAAATATACCTTTTCTTTAATACACTTATTATTGCGTTATCTTGTTGTTTGCGTCTTCATTGTATTTCCTTACTAATTATTGTTCAACCTTGCAACCACAACAATATCAATTTCAAATATATATATATATATATATATATATATATATATATATATATATATATATATATGAATACAAATATTATTTGTTTAAACCTTTTCAGGTAAAATTTGGACCTACCCATGCACAATCAGACTTGATTCGTTTAATACTTTTTCTATGTCTACGTGCATGTTTCCGATATTAATAAACAGATAAATACATATAAAATAATTCCAAACTGCGTAAAATGTTATTTGGCCTTCGGGACAAGATCAAAGTGTAGTATCTGTTCCGACAGATACTGCAAGCTATGACTAGCAAAGACCAGATGTGGGGGCAACCCCACATGCCTGACCTTTAACCAGCTCCCATTTCCCACCTCTCAGGAGCTGGTCCCCTTCTTCCCTTCCCCCTCCCTTCACTCCTCACATTAAAAATCGGTCTTGTGCCTAATTTGCTCGGTGGGGGAGCAAATAAATACCATCTGTTCCGACAGATACTGCAAGCAAAGACCCTATGTGGGGGCGACCCCACAGATAAGACCTTGGTCAATGTAGGGGCAACCCTTCATACCAATTGTCACTTTCCAGCTCCCCTACTCCCCGGGGAGTTGGTCCCCATTTCCCCTTCACTCCTCACATTAAAAATCGGCCTTATGCCTAATTTGCTCGGTGGGGGAGCAAATAAATACCATCAAAGTGTAGTATCTGTTCTTCAGATGCTGCACTTAAGATAATTTGTACCAGACAATAGAGGGGAAACCCTCTATACTGGGACAATTATTATTTTTGGTAACCAGAGTGCCCCCTTTTTGCCTACTTTTAGGGGAGCTGGTTTTTACCTCACATTAAAAACGGCCTTGTGCCTAATTTGCTCAGTGGGGGAGCAAATAAATACCATCTGTTCCGGCAGATGCTGCAAGCTATGACTAGCTATGACTAGCAAAGACCATATGTGGGGGCAACACCACATGCTTGACCTTTAACCAGTTCCCATTTCCCACCTCTAGGGAGCTGGTCCCCTTTTTCCCTTCCCCCTCCCTTCACTCCTCACATTAAAAATCGGCCTTGTGCCTAATTTGCTCGGTGGGGGAGCAAATAAATACCATCTGTTCCGGCAGATACTGCAAGCAAATTCCATATGTGGGGGCGACCCCACATATAAGACCTTGGTCAATGTGGGGGCAACCCTTCATACCAATTGTCACTATCCAGCTCTCCTACTCCCCGGGGAGTTGGTTCCCATTTCCCCTTTACTCCTCACATTAAAAATCGGCCTTGTGCCTTATTTGCTCGGTGGGGGAGCAAATAAATACCGTATCTGTTCCGGCAGATGCTGCAAGCAAAGACCATATGTGGGGGCAACGCTACATATAAGTCCTTGGTCAATGTAGGGGCGACTCTTCATACCAATTGTCACAGCTCCCCTACTACACAGGGAGTTAGTCCCCATTTTCCATTCACTCCTCACATAGAAAATCGGCCTTGTGCCTAATTTGCTCGGTGTGGGAGCAAATAAATACCATGTTATTTGGCCTTCGGGACAAGATCAAAGTGTAGTATCTGTTCTTCAGATGCTGCATTTCAATTTCTTGTTCTCTGTCAGTGGAGGAGAAATCCTTCACGACTGAGACAATTTTTATTTTTGTTCCTTTTCTCCACATTAAAAAAACGACCCTAGTGTCCAACCCTGTCCCGTGGGGAGGTATTGTAAATAGGAACTGAATAAAATGTTATTTAGCCTTTATATGTTTAATAATTAATATTTAGCGATTTTTTTTTTTAAATTGTTTATTTGTTGTGAATTATTTTCATTTCAAAGGGAAGTTAATTACCGAGTCGAATTTCACTCGATGCATTTGCACTTGCAAATATTTCATATCCGGTCAGCCGTAATATCTAATGTCTGCAGCACACAGCATAGAATAAGCCAATGCTACACTGAAACAGTAGTTTCAGAACAAATGCAAACGAAACCTAGGGTAAACATTAATATAACGTAATGAAAAAAAAACGAGTTTCAACATCAAAACTTATATAGTTCCACTTATTTGGAGGCCTCATAAAGGCACACAGGTGTATATATATTACTACTAATAAAAAAAGCTATTTATATATCAATCCATTTTATATATATATATCTCCCCCCTCTCTCTCTCTCTCTCTCTCTCTCTCTATATATATATATATATATATATATATATATATATATATATATAAAGAGAGAGAGAGAGAGATGGAGATAGATAGATATATAGAATAGATAGATAGAGCGATAGATAGATAGAAAGATAGATAGATAGATAGATAATTTACATTACATCTGTATATGTGTGTGTCTTTGTGTGTACATTTTATTTTAAAAGTGCCAATTTTCAGTCTACAGACTCGAGATATACATGAGGGGATGGAGGTTTAGGAGAATTATTTTACTTGGTTTTCGGCTAGAAATTTGTCTGTCAAAGGGTCAAAGTGCAACGGTCTGAACGTTGAAAACTCTACTAAACTGCTCTCCTAATTTAGGGTCTAAAAACTTTGAATTTTAGATGTAGGTTACTTGAACAGGGATCAAACTTTTAAATTTGATTTAAACCCAAAATAATTAATGTTATGGGGTCAAAATTGGAGTCAGAATTTAAAACAGTCAACTTCTGCTGTCGCTACCAAATTAATCAGCCAATTTTTAGTTTAAACGTTTGAAATTTTACCTAGATTGTTTTCAGACATAAGCCAAGCTTTCTACTCAGTTTTTGGCCTAATGTTTTGCTTCCTAGGTGTCAAAGTTCCAAAGATTTGACATTTGCGGCCTAAATATTAGAAATGTTACATAAAGGGTATTCAGACATTCAGTAATATTTTAATTTTTAGGCGAAAATTTGGCTCACAAGAGGTCATAGTTGAAAGAGTTCACTTTTGCAGACTCTACCAAACTCCTCTGACAATTTTGGGTCGAAACATTTGACATTTCAGATGTTTGTTATTGATCAAACATGTTAATATATATATATATATATATATATATATATATATATATATATATATATATATATATATATATATATGCACATAAAATTATGAACAGTATATAGGGCCCGGGCAAAGCCAAGCTTCACTGATATATATATATATATATATATATATATATATATATATATATATATATATATGTGTGTGTGTGTGTGTGTGTGTGTGTGTGTGTGTGTGTGTGTGTGTGCATACGCATATGTTATAGCGAGCTTAACACTGTGAAACGTCATCGACCAAAGAAGGGCTTCAATTGTGGCATAAAAGGCGATCTTAAAGCTTTCAAGATTATTGGTCAAAACTGGAAGACCTTTGCAAAATGCCCGAATGGAGAAGGCTAGTTAAAAGAGATCTGACATTTTTTGCGAGGGAAAGAATCGATGATGCTGAACTCAGGAAAAAAACCTTCGGAAAGGCAATGTTTCCTTCTTTCCCATTGAATCGAACAGTTGTAATCGCGAGTTCCTTTCAAAAGCGGCTTACATTAACCACAAAAAAAATCACATGACATGAGCAGAGTGAAAAAAAAACGACGGTGGCAAAAGAAAAACAAGTTTCAACACACATCTTTGTCTGCCATGCGTATGGCAGACTATACAGTTGAAATGCTGGCCTAAAAAGTCATCTTCGGGCATAGGGACGAAGTTTGAGTGTCGCTGACGATTAATCTGAACACTATAATGAGGTTGATTTGACATTGGGATGGCTAACGTCTGTAAGGACGAAGTAATTGACATATATATATATATAAATATATATATATAATATATATATATATATATATATGTATATATATATATATGTATGTATAATCTTTTAATTTTTTATTGAGCCCATAATAAATTTACATTACTGTTTCCATTGGATTTTCACCCCAGGAGATGAGGTAGAGTACCAATTTCATCAGAATTTATAGGTGGATGAAATTGGTACTCTACCTCATCTCCTGGGGTGAAAATCCAATGGAAACAGTAATGTAAATTTATTATGGGCTCAATAAATAACTAAAACATTATATACCGCTCTATTTAAATATCGATCACTTTTATGGGTTTTTTTTTACCTTATTTCCCTTGAAAAGATATATATATATATATATATATGTGTGTGTGTGTGTGTGTGTGTGTGTGTGTGTGTGTGTGTGTGTGTGTGTGTGTATAACCTTGTCTGTTTCTCATCGGACTACAACTGGGATGTCTTCAAGACCAACATAAAAAAATTCCTAATGAATCGCCCCCTTAAGTAAGACAGTTTATCAAATCTCCAATACTAACTATTACTACTGCGATACAATCTCATGGATTACTGTACACGCAATAAGCTGTATCCCCGAGTGGCTTCCGGGCTTTGATAAGTGGGGACTACCATGTAATATATATATATATATATATATATATATATATATATATATATATATATATATGTATATATATTTATATAAAATGGGTTAATAAATTCCAACGAAAGAAAGATGTATATTTAAATAAGGGAGTAGTCACCAACAATGTGTATTTTTTAACATTATTTTCTTATTCCGTGTCTTGGTTTTTCATTGAGAATTATGTTTGGATCATTGTAATAATGTTTTTAAGTCATTGAAATCGTTTACGTACGTTTCAGACGGTCTGATGCGTCCTCGTCAGACATTATTTTCAAATGTGTAAAAATGGCGATTTTCGTTAGTTTGAAGTTTTTCCAAGGGGTGGAGGCTTGTAAGTGTTTATTATACATTGGTATGCTTTTTTTTTTTTTTTTTTTTTTTTTTTTTTGTCAAGGGAGATTGTTACCTGGCTGTAGTCGGTCAGTCGCAATTTCTTTCTGCTTATATGTTTTTTCTTTTCCTTTAGAGTGGGGTAGGGTGTGTGTGTGTGTGTGTGTGTGTGTGTGTGTGTGTGCGTGCGGAATAATAAAATAATGTTAAAAAATACA
Organism: Euprymna scolopes; assembly: GCF_053919585.1. Lineage (NCBI taxonomy): Eukaryota > Metazoa > Mollusca > Cephalopoda > Sepiida > Sepiolidae > Euprymna > Euprymna scolopes. Next base: position 20,731,162 of record NC_136508.1, read on the forward strand.
CATTGTTGTGGTGACTACTCCCTTATTTAAATATATATATATATATATATATATATATATATATATATATATATATATATATATATACTAGCATTTCAGCCCGGCGTTGCCCGGGTGTTTGGAGGTGTATGTTGAGCAAAAAAAAAAGCGGTCATTTTTTTTTTTTTAATTTTACCTCTATTATGCTCCCTTAACATTTGTTTTGGGCTCGAATCAAGTTATCTATATCGAAAGAACCTATATCTAAAATTACAAGTTCGTTTTAATTTGACCCCTTAACAGCCAAATTATTGGCCGAAAACAAATTTCCAATAATTTCCCAAATCTTAGTGCCCTGTATATAAAAATTCAAGTCTGTAGTCTTAAAATTAACAGAGTTATTGCGTAGGAAAATGTACACAGATACACACACAGACACGTTCACTTAAATATGTATATATATATATATATATATATATATATATATATATATATATATTCGTATTTCGTTTGTGTGTATTGATATTCATATTAAAATCCCTTTTTTCTATTTATTAAAAAAAATCAATGTTTTTTTAGATATGGGTTCTGGAACTGCATTCATTAGCAAAATACCTAGCTAATTTGCATATTCTTTGAAACATTCATTTTAATTTATTCCCTATTAGTTTTTCCGTTTTTTATGGCATGATCATCTTTAGTTTACTATTATGTATAATTATATTCATGCAGATAGTCTACATGATTTATAATTGCTTAATATTTGCGTAAAAAAGTTTATAGTAAAAACAAAATTTGTTTCCATATATGTTTATGTATATATTTTGTTTAATCTATTAGTCTATCTATCTATATATGTATAAAAGTGAACGTGTTTGTGTGTCTGTGTGTGTATATTTCCCTACACAATGACTATGTCAATTTTATGTCTACAGAGTCGAAATTTGATATACGGGGTACTGAAATTTGGGAAAATATTCGTGATCCGTGTTCGGCCGGAAATTTGGCTGTTAAGAGGTCAAAGTGAAACGATTTGACCTTTCAAAACTCTACCAAACGCCTACGACAATTTTGGGTCTAAACACTTAGAAATTTTAGATATAAGTTCATTGGACATGAATCTAACTGAATAACTTGTTTTGAGCCCAAAACAATAAATGTTAAGGGGTCATAATACGGGTCAAAGTTAAAAAAAAATGACTGCTTTTTTTGTTTTTTGCTCAACATACACCTTCAAACACCCGGTTAACGCCGGGTTGAAATGTAGTATATATATATATATATATATATATATATATATATATATATATATATATATATATATATATATATATATATGTTTTTTTTTTATTCAATAAGTCCGACAAAAGGCCGTTCTTGTTAAATTTTACAAACGAACGTATATATATATATATATATATATATATATATATATATATATATATATATATATATATATATATATATATAGGGAGAGAAAGAGAAAGAGACAGACATGACTTCCGGTTACCAACGTGAAATTTCTTAAAGGAAGTAAAAAAGAGAAATTAACTGAGATATGTGCATACGAGTATTATGTTGTTTGTTTTTCTAAACAGTTCACTCTTTGTAAGAAAAAAAAATACTCTAGCTGAGATCGAAACCAAAACCTATAGATAGATATTCACGTACGATAACCATGGAGTAGGCTTGTTAGGTTCTGTAAAAAGTAATAAAAACCTATCATGTTTTACATAATCTGTCTTGGGAACGATTTACTAATGTGCAATCGTGAAATACTTGACAAACATATAAAAATCAGATGACTCCTAGGTACCAGTTTAAAAAATGTTTTATCATTAGCCGACTTTTTCTTTCCGGAGTAAAACTGATTAAAAAAACTGCCCAAATGTCGGAATACCCTATATAATAAATTTCAAGTCTGTTGATCAAAACCATGAATCTATTGGTTCAATCTTAATAGACATCTATAATATAAATCTCACCTGTCTGCCTTAGTGTGTGTATGTGTTTATGTATGTATGTATGTATGTATGCCTAAAACTTTTGACAGAGGCGACGGATTTCAGGAAATTGGTATGGTTTTGAAGCTCGACCCTCGGACGACAACTATCGAAAAAATAGGTAAAAACATCCTTCACATCCTTCACTCTCAACTGGTCTGGGTTTTTTTCATTGAGATTTTCGAAAGTCATCCTCTCTTTTCAATTGACTAGCCTTAATTTAAACCTTTGCATTTTCCGTTTTGGCGATCGACGTAACAGCAAAGAGGTTATGTTTTTTTTTTCATATTATGCTACTTATTTACGGTACTGGTTCGAGCCTTCCTGCCAACTACCACGTTTTGCTTTCTCAACACACACCTCCAAGCACCCGGGCAACGTCGGGAAATCGGGTTAGAGTTATATATATATATATATATATATATATATATATATATATATATATATACATACATATATATATATACATACATACATATATATATATATATATATATGTGCATATATATATGTACATATATATACATATAACTACTTAATTTACTTACATAAAATTAATATACGAAAGTTTAGATTTATGCGTAAACTTTAAGTATTTACTTCAAAAGTGCTCAATACGTACGTAGAGCTAGTTAGAAAGTTATAAAATGTATATGGCGATTAAGCTATACTGAATATTCCGCGTTTCATTCACTTTAGGATTCTTCAGGCTTATGCGCATAAGCCTGCAGAATCCTAGAGTGGATGAAACGCGGAATATTCAGTGTAGCATAATCGCCATATACATTTTATAACTTACTGTATGTATATATATATATATATATATATATATATATATATATATATATATATATATATATATATATATATATATATACTCAGAGCGGGAGAGAGAGAGAAAGAGGGGGGGGACATATATTGTAAAAAGAGAAAGAATAAAATATAACCGAGAAAGGAGAGCACATTAAAAGAGAGCATAAATAAGAGAGTGGAAAGAGAGAAAGCCTCAGAAAGAGATTACGAGGTATTAAAGTAAATGCGGTGAAAGACAGACATGCAAAAAGATCAACAAACGAATATATCTACCCAAAATGTTGGAAAGTTCAGTAATTGGATATTAATAATCGGATTATACCAACAAACGGAGCTGGAATAGTTGATTGGGAAATAGACTCTTCAAAGATGAACATGAAAACGCCTGGATTTTGGAAAGAGACAAGCGGGAATCAAATTTGAAATTGGCAAAGATAAAAAAGAATTCGTCTACACGATTAATTGACACTAGAAAATTGTGCTGTCTTTTGACAGTTATCTCATTTTAACACGTTTTTTTTTTTTTGTAATGACGGTTAAATAAGAAAAAGTTTAAATTCCAATGAAATACACTTAACATAAACGCGCAGAGAAGAGTGTTTTCATGAACTATAAACACAATACAGTCCAAATTCAGTCGCATCAACCTATTTGAATTTCAGAGCAGGTTTTAAAAAATCCAAAGAATATTTCGCGTATATAAAATTCCAGACATACCAAACATGCCTCAATCTTGGCAATATAATATACAATAAAACCCCGGGATACGGTGGCCCTAGGATACTTTTTTTTTCAGGTTACGTGTGGAATACGATATTTTTCCGGTCTCTGGTTACAGTATTTGCCCTGTTATTTATAATGATATTTGATTATATACATGGGTATTTTATACTGTACCATATTTTATTATAACTTTTAATGCTGAATCCCGGGGTTCTACTGTACGCCCAAAATATATACTCCTGTATAATTATATGGAATATGAATGATTTTAGGGCGTAGTAATCCTTTATTTTTCTTGAGTTGGAAGCTTTTATAATATAGTCTGTACTCGTCTCGATTTCCATACGTTTTAGAGATGTCAGTTCAGTATATATAGAGGTGATGTGTTGGTTTTCCTTTCAATTAATAATGCTCTCTTAATATGTTCAATGTTTTGCAGCCATCATATAGGGATTCTCTCCTGACCAGTGAAGACTTTGGCCATCTAAGCACTGTATTAATTCCGCAAGGACAGTTCTGTGTGTGTGTTTTTTTTTTCAATAAAGTCCGTGTCTTTTCTATTTTCAGGTTGTGCTTGAATTACTTTGTGTAACTTTTGAATTCGTAAATAGCATAACAATTTTACTTGCCAGATTTCGAATTTTGATTCTGATACATCGAAGTAAAGTCTCACACTGGGCCCATAACCTCTTGAGTTGTAAGCCATGTTTGTTTCCGAAGAGTTTCTCAATGGGTAGTTATACACGTCCCGGACACAACGAACTCTCAGCAGACATCTGTTCTGTACAGGTTTGTGACTATAGTAATTTTGCAGCACAAGAGACAATGATACTTCTGGTGTTGACACGAAGAAAAAATTCGCAACGATGCAAAATAGTTTCAATTTTTCTGGAGCAGTTCTGGAATCTGATTGGTTAATAGAAGAATGTGACTTACTTTAATGCATCAGTTTTTAGAAGCAGTGTTTGTAAATATAATTGTTCAATTGTAAAGGACAATACCCAATCACTCGTCTTTTTGTCTTCCGGTAATTTTTCTTCCTGCGCTCGTAGTTACTAATTATTGTTATTTATTTATTTTTTATTACATTTTCTCCCAAACAAAGCAGGATGATGGTAGAATACAGGGGAAGAGATCGTGACCCTTCAGCTTATCACGTTCTATTCGTCAGTGTTATCACCGATGCTCTATGTGCTGGCGCTGGAACATTTCCTGCGCAGACTAAGAGTGAATCCGGCCCCACGAGGAATCACTTTGCCAGACGCAGTTTTCTTGATAAAGTGTTCCGCCTATGCCGACGACACGTAACAATGCTTGTAACGAGCTATGCTGAGATAAATGTCGTCGGTGTAGAAATCATATTGTGTCAAACAGAAACAGGGGCCAAAAATAACTGCGACAAGTTTTCGGGTCTGAGCATCAGTGACTGGAGTGTGCACTTGTCTGAGAGAGATGCACACATGTTTCCTCGAGGTGAATGCTCCTTCTACTGCGAGTGTCGTTGCGCGTTGAAGTTATGTTATTAGGTGTTTCTCACTAAAGATCACTGGTAATACGTGATGCTCTCCGGGTCGATTAAATGTTAATTCCGCTGGCTTGGCTATTTTGCCTATTTTTAATCGGTATGGCAATGAGGTCGACACTCTATGGCACGCCTTCGTTTAGTGTCTCATTGTTGTGCCGCTAGTTTGGTTTGTTATAGGTCTCATGGTCCGCATACTGAACGTACCGTCTCTTAGTCTGGTTCTTACCAATGTCTGTAGCAATTGGACGATTGATAGGCTTAGAAAAGAAATGTTTTTAGCATTGCTATCGTTTATGAGATGTGTAATTTGAAACACATTTATGAAAGTGGTTTACGGTTCTGAGGACTTCGTTCCCTTCGACCTTATATACATCTTCCGCTATCATTTGAAGGTTCGTATTAAGACTGAGAAGGTCTGACTTTGGTGGGTGTCTGTTGCGCGAGTTCCGTGTGTGAATGGAGCAAGGCTTGATTGGTACTTAGACCTGCCTTAGACATAGAATATTAGGAAACAAAAACGAACTTCAGCTCTGGCAGGTTTTTAAGTCAAGAGTAGGTCACGTTTTAGACTAGATTAAGGGCCAGTTGCGTAGCCATTTGTGTACATAACGTATCTAGTGTGTGATAACGATCGTTAGGCCCCTTTTTTAGTTTGTCCCGTTTTTTTTTGTTTTGTTTTTGCTCCATTACTCTCCCCAAATTAGATGACAGATCTCTTGATTTTCCAGAGATGCGGGTTTCCCTTCCGAAGTTTTCGTAAGAGGGGTTGATAATAAAGCGTTCGGGCCCCATCAATCTTTTGACTGACGAATCCACATATCTACCAGTGTATTAATAAGTGTATTTTGTTATTAACATTGTACGTATCATTTCATTTTTTTTTTTTTGCTCCCGCGACAAAAAGAGGGTGGCCCTGTTAAATTCAAACTCGTCTGTTCGTCCGTTCGTCTGTCCGCACTTTTCTCAATAACTGTGCGCTGGAATTTCTTGAAATTTTGAACAAACATTAAACATGCTATGAGTAAAGAAGTAACTGAACGGTTTTTCAGAGAAAACTCTGGTTGCCCAGCTAAAGGTGTCTTTCGGGTTAAAATGGCGAAAATTGACGCTTTTGTGCTTATAGAAAAATTGATGGCTTCGAGTTTTATAAAAGTTTCTAAAACGTTGTAACAAACTAATTTCTATATAAATTTGTTTGCCCATACTTCGTGATAACACTTGGGTGTGCCGTAGGGGCCCTTTTGGGGCTAATAAAACACTCCATTTTTGGGGACTATTTTTTACCGTATTGGTTTTTAATTTTCTGTGTATGTCGATTTAGCAGTTTTGCATGGTGCTGAACTCATACTTAAATATGTTAAGGCGTTGAGGACTTTGGGGGCTAAATGGATGTGGGGGGGCAAGCTATTAGCTTGGTCAATTCTTGTTTTACATGGCGCAGAACTTAAATTTACATATTTTAAGACCTAAAACTGCACTGTTTGTTCATTTGTACCAGAATTTTACGTCCCCTGTAGACTTTTGGGGCTAAATGCGAGGGCAACTGCTAAACTTGGTACATTTGTTTATGCCTCGTTCACTGTGAACTCACGGGGGGCATGCATGCTTCACGTGTTCTATATAACATTTTTATTTCCCTAAGCACCCTTTGCATATGGTATGATATCTTTATTGTGATTGTTGAGGTTTTATATGCTGAGGGATGTATAGTATGAATGTAGTATTGTGGGAAAAGTAGAGTGAGAGTAGGTTAGCTTAGTTCGTTTTAGCTCGTGATGAATATTCCCTCCCCTTCCCTATTTCGGTCTTGGGGAACTGTGAATCTTTTCTCCCGTTTTTTTTTCTTCCCCTCGTTGTGCCATTATTTTAATCGTTTTTTTAAACGTTAATAAACTTTATTTTAGTGTCCCCGTATTTTTGGCACATTCAATAGTTCCCTATCAGAACTCTTTACTTTCGACATAGTATTATTATTTTACGCTATCGATTTTCTCCTGATGAGATGATAGCTGAAAGAGCTCTTGAGCGACTTCCGCCCATTATATTTAAAACTATATATATATATATATATATATATATATATATATATATATATATATATATATATACATATATATATATAAGTACATATATATGTATAAGTCTCTATGTATATGTATATATATATGTGTATCTATACGCATATATATAATATGTATCTGTCTATATATATATATATATATGTACCTATATGTATACATATGTATTTGCATATATGTGTATATATGTATATGTATTTATGTGTATATATGCATATGTATATATATATATTTATGTATACATATGTACGTATATATATGTTTGTATATATATGTATATGTGAATGTCTATATATGTATATAGGTATATATATGCATATATATACGTATATATGTGCATCTGTATATATATATGCATATATTTGTATGTATATATATGTATGTATATATATATACATATAGGTTTATATGCTAACATGTATATATATATATATGTGAATGAAAACGATTTTTATTAATATTTAATGAAAAAATACAAAATTTACAATATATATATATCTATATCTATATATCTATATATCTATATATATATATATATATATATATATATATATATATATATGGTTTTGTTTTGATTTTAGCGATATGTTTTGAATGAATTACGAAAGTGTATTTTTACCTAAATGCGAGTTGGAAATAAGTTTCCCTTTTAATCTAATGTGGTACCCCCACATGGGGAGCGGTATATATATTATTTTTAAAATATAATATATATATACATATATATATATATATATATATATATATATATATATATATATATATATATATATATAGTCAGCGTTACGCCTCGTAATTCGGTATTGAATAAGGACCTACAACTGTGTCACTATCCAGTACTTTCTTATCTTCATCGAAATCGATAAACTCGTCAATTTCTTTAAACAAATCGAGCGATACATCTTGTAAGAGACTGATCGCAGTGTACCATGCCTTTCTGTACTTAATTGGTCCGCAATGTATTATAGTCTACATAGCAGTGTAGAGACGCCAACTGTATTAAATACATGGTGGAACAATGAATTTTTGCCTTAAAGAAAACAACACCACATATTTTTTACAAAACTTTTATTGAAAAAATCACTTGATTACGTAGTAAAGCTGACATGTATTTAATGTAGCTGCCATCAGCTTCAACCAACGCCTCGATACAAGTCCTGATCTTGGAGCATACCTTTTGCACGAACACCGGCTGGTGCTCGACGAATACGCGGCTTTAGTATATGGAAGGCCATGTTAATGATGTATTACAGGGGGTCATTTAAAAATTTATAAAAATTAAGAAATAAATGCTTTATGGCATTTACTTACTGCAAGATTTCTCACGAAGTTCACACTCGAGAGTACAGTAAAGTCCCTCGCGAAGTGCGGGTATCTTTGCTAGTATGGTCGTAAAAATCGAGATAGCTTATTCTACTACTATATCTTTTTTTTTTTTTTCACCTTTCGTGTTTCTGTTCTATTGACTTTTATACATTCTATGTTTATAAATACTTGATAGATGTGTATCCATATGTATATATATGTATATGCATGTTAATATATATGTATGTATAAATATGTATATATATATAACTATGTAAATATGTATGCATGTATATATTATGTTTATATGCATATAAATATATATATATACACACACAGATATATATATATATATATATAGAGAGAGAGAGAGAGAGAGAGATAATTATATTTTAACATATTTTCGAGATTTTATCAGTGGATAATTATATTCAAAAAGACATTATGTATGTCTGTTCCCCATTAATGGGTTATATATATTCAATGGGAGAATTATTATTTACTTGAATTTGATTAACAATGCAATATCGTAAAAATAATTGAATTCATCCAAAAATTATCGCAAAGCAAAAACAAATGACATCTGAAGAAAACGCGGTGCATTCACTAATCGCATGAGATAGATTATTAGGAGGGGTTTACGATCCTTACAATGGAGTCCCATTTCGAATCTCGCTAGATTCACCGATTCCGATGACCGTAGACGACGAAACACATGCCAGTGGATAATCTATTTTAACAATATATATATATATACTCGTTTTTTTTTTTATATTCAAAAGTAATGGACTAATGAATTCAACGAGGTTGTTAGATAGTGCTCAATAAAAAGAGCTGATAATACTTGTTTATTGTTATATAAACATGCTCACATCCCGCTGCTACAAATAGCCACTTGTTTCAATTTAGTTTATTCATTGAACTTTTGAATAGTCAAGTCGCTGCCTGATGATATCTGTTGTTTGATTGAAACAAGTGGCTATTTGTAGCAGCGGGATGTGAGCATGTTTATATAACAATAAACAAATATATATATATATATATATATATATGTATGTATGTATGTATGTATGTATGTATGTATGTATGTGTTTGGGTGTGCGTGTGTGTGTTTGTGTGTGCGTGTGTGTGCGTGTGAGTTTGTTTTTTCTGTGTATATATACTTACATACATGTATGTACATTTATTTAAAACTTTCTCAAAATAAGAGAAATCATGGGCTAGATATTTTATTTCATTCAAATTTAAAAAAAAGTAAATATATGTTCTGTAGGTGTCACAAAGGTTTTTGATTCCCGATCGAATGATCTTCAGTTCAGTCTAAAATCATCGGTAGGCTGGGACGTCTAGAGAAAAAAGGCACATATTGGTCGGGTCTCGCTTGCATTCATAGACGGATTAGACGTTAGAGTGATTTTTGGTGGAGTGATCATTTGGAGACGTTAATTTTGCGGATCGATCACATGGACACAAGGCGGTGTTAACAGCATTTTTTTAAATATTATTTTTGGTTTGATGAGCAATATTTTTTATTATAAGTTTTGTGTTTTTTTTTATGGCTTCAAGTATTTTTAAAATCTGTCTTTTTATATTGTTTCATGTATTTTTTTTTAATTACTATATGTGTCTTGGTAAACCCGATTTATGTACGATATATGTATGATATACTTATTCCAACGGATATAAATGAACACATAGAACTCTTCAAGACCTTTTCCGAAATGACTTCTTTTTGTTTGCTGATAAGGACACTTCTAACTTTTACACCTCTAAATTTATTGAAACAAAAACAAACAGCTTCTCCTTGAAATCCTAATACCAAGCAACCATTACCACAAACTAATAAGTTAAAGCAAGAAAATAAATGTATTTCAATAAAAGTACTTCTTTTTTAGTCAGAAACATCGTTCATGTAAATAAAATCATAAAATATACGCCACAATTACATCTCATTGTGAATGTATATATAGTTTAACGTTTCACAATTGAAATAAATACAACCATACATAATACTATCATTCAACAACATATCCCAAACTCTATTTACATATTTAACTGCAATCACATCCCACCGAACTTTATAATATAAATATATAAATATATAGACATATATATATGTATATATATATATGTGTGTGTGTGTGTTTGTGTGTGTGTGTCTGTGTATATAAAATGTATCGTACAAGAATATTTATCCTCATTTTACAAAATGAATATATGTGAATTAAAGATCGATATAATTAGTTTTAATACGATTCATAATATTTTCAAATTCATTTGTTTTTAAAAATAGCACACAGATATGTATAAAGTATGTTTACGGCTGTTTCAAAGCTGTGTTAATTATAGGTCACCCGATCAATTCAAATATCTACACACACACACACACAAGTACACACATAATTGCAATAATCTTTTTCTTAATTTTTTAGTTTTTTTAATACCTATATTTTATTATAGTTAAGTTTTTATTACACATATATATATATATATATGTATAAGTATAAATATATATATATATTCAACCAAATATTATTAAATGTAAGGATACACTTTGCTTTATGATTCTTTTTTTAGTTTTGGATTTTCTGTATAATTTTTTATATCAAAATCCAAAATATTACAAAAGGTTCCATAAGTTTTGTTGTTACAAGCGTTTTCGGTTCGTCCTCGAATCATCCACCGGTGTTGAAGTTAAAGTTTGAAGGAGCGAAATGTAGAATTAAAAGTGAAAACTAAAATATGCAGTAAACGACGTAAGGTGATGATAAGTTAAAATATATATCGATGAAAATATATATAAACATCTGAAAACCCACCATAATCTACGGTTATCTTGCCTTGGCCACTCCCTGGGGTAGAATCCTATTCAGTCAGGAAGTGGAATTCGTGTTAAACAAGCGATTAGTATTATAATTACATAATGCAAATATGTGTATTTCACCTCAGGGATCTAAAAAAGTCTGAAAATCAACCAAGATAGATAATTTAACATATATTTTTTCGCATTAAATCTACATTCAACGTACCTGTTCTCACGAGATTTCCAAAAGGGCGTATTTATCTGCATATATATATATATATATATATATATATATATATATATATATATATATATATATATATATATTAGTATTTAGAGCATAGTTCGTCGCCGGGACAATGTTGTCGTTGTATGCCCAATATATGCATTATTTTCGGAGTTACATTCTCTCATAGAGCATTTGAATTTATACACTACATTGGTTTGTTCAAACGTTTTTATAGCCGGTGGTGTATTGTTTTTAACCACAAGGTTTTGTGTATTAAACTTCTTGTATTAAATAATAAATTTAAATTTAGAATCAAACATCTACGTACGATTGTTTTACGTGCATTTTATTCGATTCTTCTGAAGATTGTCATTTGATTTTGATGAAATATACAGAGTGTTCAAAAAGTCTTGGGCACATTAAGCAGATATGAGGACTTGAAATGTGTCCAAGACTTTTTGAACACCCTGTATTAATAAAGTTAGCATTGTTGGTGTTGGCAAATATTATTATCAGGGTGTTCAAGGGATTGTAGCAATGTAATTAGGAAAATGATTATTGATGAGTACTTGTTTAATGTTTTTTTTTATTTAAATGAGTAATGCTTTTTTGTGGGTGATATCGTTTAATACATTTTTTATTATAGTATATTTGTGGGCACTCACTTTTAAAGTTAACGAGGATGGAGTTTATGCTCGCTGTTTTTTTTCAATAAGGATATTAAGAAATGAAATTTTCTTCTTATTAATAGTATTATTATTATTATTATTATTATTATTATGATTATTATTATTAGTAGTAGTAGTAGTAGGAGTAGTAGTATTACTTTTTTATTATTATTATTATTATTATTATTATTATTATTTTTATTGTTACTATTATTATTATTATTATAGTAAAGATTCAGTTTTTGAAAAAGGCACTGTAGTTGCTAAAATAAGAATGTCGTATATATATATATATATATATATATATATATATATATATATATATATATATATATGAATTCAGCCAAGTATATATAAATAAGAGAATTATGTTTCTATGATGAAATTTTATTAGCAAAATTACCATTCTGTATTGAACTTATTCCCCGATTGTGTGCGACTCAGTTCCAAAATGTGAAATGATCTCTGTCAGTCATTCGATCTATTTTTAAGCAATCATTCATTTGACTGACTACGAAAAAATATTATTTATCTTACATTATTTTCATTCAGTTTTTCGAGCTGTATTATATATATATATATATATATATATATTTATATATATATATATACGTTATCCATTTTAAATTTGTATATTTTTATATATTATCTATTTTAAATATTTTTTTCTTTTATGATATATATTATCCATTTTAAATATATTTTTTTCACGATATCGCTAAAACAGACGCGAAACATAAATGTAATAGCTAAAAATAAATAGAAAATAAAATAGAAAATATGACTCCGTCTCATTTGACTGAACAAACCCAATTTTACATCTCGATCTGTCATAGTTTCTGGAAATGTCTCCTTTCCAACATGTCGGACTTTGTGATTTGAAATCGAGGCTCGTCAATAGCTGCCCGACACTTTATTAATAAAAAATTGTCTAACTACTAAAATAGTTTGTTTTTTATAAATAAAATGGAAAAATAAAAAGCGAAATTCAAATACAAATACTATTCACATGATTTTGACAGAATATGGTATCATGACACCGATATTCGTTTTTCCTTTTTTTTCTTTTATTTTTCGTTTGGAAAACAAAATGAACTTATTTTCTCGCGCATGCGTATATGGTCTGATTTGTTGAGCATGCGTACTGACACATATGTACGATTCTAATGATATTCTTAGTCAGGTTAAACTTACATATTTTTATAAAGTCCTAGATTTGATAATACGGACAGGAACCGTGTCAGAATGAATCTTGTCTGTATATTTTGAGAAAAAACATCAAGTTGACACACGCACGCTACATTATTTTTCAGCATAAAGACACACACATACATCAAAATGCACACACATACACCAAAACGCACACACGTAACTATTGTTACTATTATATAAACAAAACTCTGTCGGTGTGTCTGCGATTTCGTTCCATATAGATTCCAAAACGGTTACTCCAAGTTTTATGAAATTTTACACGGATTTATTTTATGTGCCTGGCAGTGTTCTTAAATAGGTTTTGTATCGAGATGTATAATGATACTTGACTTTTTCATTTCAACTTTGCACTTAAGCCATTATATATATATATATATATATATATATATATATATATATATATATATATATATATATATATATATAAGCCGCAGTAGGTTTTTTCTATTGTGCAATGTAGACTACAATGTTTTGTGGACTAAGTCACTGCGGAGAAGCATGTAAAGCTTTCTCTCGGTGAAACGCGTAAGGCCCAAGACTAAAGCAGGCATTAAATCGATTTCATTGAAAAAAAATTACTGCACCGACTTAGATGACAATAAAATATGGCTGTGTGAAACATTCGTTGATCATCCTTCAGTTTAATTAAATTATTCAATAAAGGTTGTCTTTCCTTTAATGTTTCAATAATGTTATAATATCATGCCTGCCTTTATTTTTCACATAGATCTATAAAACTACTGAACATATTTTATGGTGGAAGTCGAAACGTAGAGAGTAGACATTAATGACAACATGATACGGTGTGAGTTATTTATTTTGAACAAATCAAAGGGACATGTCTACTGATTAAACCTATGCCTACATGGTTAAAGGATTTAATGTACCGTGCATTTGATTTCAATGTAAATTAACCAAACAGCCTTTTAATATATTCTCTGTGAGATAGAACAACGGTGTTATTACACGCACACACACACACTCACACACACACGCATATATATATATATATATATATATATATATATGCGTGTGTGTGTGATTATTCATTTGATCACATAAATTAATATGCGAAGATATAATTAATGCGTAAATGTATAGGTATTTACTTCAATAGTGCTCAATATATAGGTAGAGCTAGGTAGAAAGTTATGAAAAAATATATATATAGCAATTAAGCTACACAGAATATTTCGCTTTTCATTCTCGTGATAATTCGTAAGCCTTGAATTCTCACGAGAATGAGACTCGGAATATTCTGTGTAGCTTAATTGCTATATATATTTTCATAACTTACTCTCTCTCTCTCTCTCTCTCTCTATATATATATATATATATATATATATATATATATATATATATAGGGTGTCCAAAACGTCTGACTATATTATATAGCCAGACTTTGTGGGCACCGTGTAGATTATGTAGCTAGACTTGCTAATAAAGTCAGATAGTTTTGTGGCCAGGTTCGAATCTCCCAACCAGCTGTAATCTCCCTGCATTGATAGAAAGGATGAAACATTAATATCCATAGGTATTAAAATATTATCATAGTAATAATTATATATACATATATATATATATATATATACATATATATATATATATATATATATATATATATGTATGTATAAACAGGGTGCCCAGAAAGTCTGGCTACATAAACTACACGGTGCCCAAAAAGTATGGCTACATAATCTACACGGTGCCCACAAAGTATGGCTACATAATCTACACGTATGTATGTGTGTGTGCGTGTGTGTGTGTAAGTTGGTATACATAAAGGTGTATATCCTTATAATACCGACCAAAATGTCTTGAATACAAGATCAACTGGGATATATTCTCAGCTGCATAACACATACAACGTTAAGATTTTTGGAGGGTTTTCTCTGATTATCATCTTTAAAGTTGCTTCGTCGTGTTATCTTGCTTATCTTATCTACTTTGTTTTTGTTAGACACTGTATCTGGTTTATTAATTTATGGACCTCAGTGAAGAACAGCTAGATAAACAATAAACCTATTTCCTGCAACGTGTTAAAAAGATAAGACTCGTCAGATATAAAAAAAATATTACAAAAAAAAACAGGCATGTGTAATAATTTTCCATTCTGCCAATTAAACTAACCAATATATATATATATATATATATATATATATATATATATATATATATATATATATATATATATATATATATATATATATGATACCTATCGGATTGAAATGTTAAATTCTACCGTTTTGGATTTTACCATTTTTGGATTTTTACCCTTCACCGGACTGTCCATTCATGTGAAATCTTTTTATTTTTATTTTTATTTTGCCTCCTGTTCCCCTTACCTCACCCTTTTTTTAACCAAGTAAGATCTGCGACTTACTTGTAGTTTCATTAAATGCTTTTGCAAAATCCGATCCTGCATTTTGCTAATTCCTGCCCTCTGGTGAGAAGGAGAGTATTTCTTCGAAACTCCGCGGATTAAGGACTATCCACTTATCTTGTGTTTCCTTTTTTTAAAATTAAATATCTTTTTAACTCTTTTCCAAGATGTCTTTTTACATGTTTTATTAGTCATTTGTTCATTCATATATATATATATATATATATATATATATATATATATATATATATATATATATATATATATATATATATATATTAGACACATCCAAACTCCCGATTTGAAACCTAGTCCTTTTCCATGCAAGGCGAGCAATCTACAAACTGAGCAAACACTGTGTTCTCTGTAGATTTGTAGGCTTTCTTGTGTGGGTGGAATGTTTGCTCAGTTGATAGAGTGCTCCTCTCGCATGCAAAGGGATCGGGTTCCAAATGCCGTGTGCGAATATGTCTAATTCCACCCAAAATAAAAGCGAAACTCGAGGCTTATACCTCCAGTTTGTTGGCTGTCATGGTTCTCATCAGCTGCGACGATTGTCTGGTTGTGAAATAATTATATATTCTTAGGATTATATATATATATATATATATATATATATATATACTAGACAACCCGTGACCCGTTGAGTCACTCAGTGTTGAGAAATTAAAGCAACATTTAATAAACCCAATAAACTGCTGGTTGTTGGCCCATTATATATATATATATATATATATATATATATATATATATATATATATATATAATGTTTTGTTTAACAAAGAAATAAAAACAAATATTTCTTATATGGCTAAAGCTACCGATATAAGATTTTTAACATGAGTCCAGCCATATACTCAAAAAGCATATTTAAAAAAAAAATCTAGAGTGAAAAATGCCATTTATGGATTATTGTGGTAGTGGAATAGTTTTTGTGAATAAAATTAACTACTTGCACTGCAAGTAGTAGCCCTGTTGGCTTGTTAACCCTTATAGGAGGGATGCTATTTCATAATGAATAGACGTTCATAGTGTTTTAATAATAATAATAATAATAATAATAATAATAATAATAATAATAATAATAATAATTATCATAATAGTAATAAAAGTTTTATAAAAGATAATCAAATGAACAATTCAAGACATATACACAATAAAATAGTTTCAAAACAAACATAACATATAAAGTATTATTTTATATTTTAAACAATGAACAACAGAAAGTTTCAAGATATATACACCCAAAGAAAATTTAAAAAGATACATAACATATAAAGTGAAAAATCCATGTCTTTTACAAAACAAACAAAAGAACATTAATGGAAGGAATGCTTCCTCATAATACTAACTTAGAACATTTGTATTTACAATATTTTTAGCAAAAGCTGCATTCTTAAGGAACACTTTGACATTGTCTTTTCTCCTCCCTCTGCTTAGTGCTACATATAACTGCCCGTGCTGAAATACCGGCATCTCTAAGTAAATCAAAACATTGTCAATTGTTTGCCCTTCTGCTTTATGAATAGTCATGGCAAAACATGACTGAACTGGGAATTGCATTCGTTGTAGTGGTATTCCGTCATTTTCTGATAATATGAATTTTACTCTTGGAATCAGAACTATTTCATCTTTAAATGCAGATGTAATAATTTTGCCTACTAATAAATTTTTATGCAACTTCTCAATTATCAATCGTGTACCGTTGCACAGACGTGGAGGATCCAAGTTTCTCATCATCATAATAGGAGACCCTTTTTTCAGCTCCAGTTTATGAGGAAGTAAGCCTGACATCTCCAAAGAGTCGAGGAACTTTATAGGGAAATGAGTTGCGTTTGTGCCTCACATACAGAATTGAATGAACAATATTTATTCATGTTTCCAGAGAAACGTCTGATGCAGATGGAATTGATGTTTCTAACAGATTCGTTCACTGGCACTAAAACGCAATTTATAGAAAAGAGTTCAGCAGAATTCTCAAATAAAAGATATATGAAATCAATACTCTCTTTGATTCTCCTAAATCTTTAGGGAGTTCAATTTCACCGTTGTTATTCTTCTGGAGTTTATCTTTTCCAACATCTATTAAAAATCGTGAATACATAAGTCCATCTTCATCAACACGCATGTTATTTTTCAAGTAAAATTTCCTGTACTTGCGCCACAAATAGGATTTTTTATGCAAGCATTTTCAACATCTGCATCATTGCCTCTTTTCACTACATGGAGGAGTTGCCGGAAGTCACCACTGCAGACGGTTAAAATCCCTCCAAAAGGAGCATTATTTTTGCAAACATCCTGCACAGTTCGATCCACTGCTTCAAAGCTCTCTCTCCTCATCATTGGACCCTCATCTCACACAATAATCTTGGTATTTCTTAGCTAATTGGCAGTGTCTGAATTTCTGGCACTATTACATAGATCATTATCTTTTATAATGAGAGGAATTTTGAACCTTGAATGCGCTGTTCTCCCTCCAAGCATCAATATTGCGGCTATACAAGATGATGCCACAGAAAGGGCAATATCGCCACTGCTTCTCACTTTAGCAATAATTAGGTTGTTGAGAAAGGTTTTTCCATTGCCTCCTGGAGCATCTATGAAGATCAATTTTCCAATATCTCTGTTTAAGCAGTCACAAATAAATTCATACACACTCTGTTTAGGATTCAACAAAGGTTCCTTTTCTTCCACAAACTCTCTTTGCTCATCTGTGTGGTACTGCTGTTCAAAGAGGAACTCTCTGTTGTTGACAACGTGATGAACATGTGTGTTTTGTGGTGCTGGTAAGTTTAACTGCTACAGATTTTTACCAAATGTCAAGTGTCAAGCTTTTCTTACAGATATGAGAGAGCTTGATTATAATGCTTTCCATTTATTAATAAGGTATGATAATACAGTGTTCTTTGCTCCAGATGATGGAAATCCTCTGACATTGAGTCCTTAAATCTTTCCTAAATATCAATTGGGTTGTTGATTTCACAATTCACAAGGAGCACAACAAATAAATCTCTCATGGCTCTGGGAAATCTTGTTCTTTCCGCCTCTTCCATCGTGTGCTGCCAGTGAGCATCATCATGCAGCAATCCTTTCTCTCTGTATACATCTTTGAATGAAGGCAATATTACACCATGGACTGTTTTCAGTTCATCAAAAGACACGGGTCCTTTAATATGATGAACCAGTAACCTCATATAGTACAAGTCGCCACTGGTGGGAGAAACTGTGTATACACGTCCTATGACGTTTGCGTCAAATATGTGAGGATGCAGTTGTACTCTCATTCCTGCTTTTCTTCTTTGCCATCTTTTATTATTCCACACACAGAATCATGGAATGTCAACATAGTATAGTGTTTTTGCAAAAGGATCACAGACACAAAGATCAAAGAATGCCGTGAGCGTAGTCTTGGTCATATTGTTATTGTGTGTTGGATAGTTTCATTTTCTTGGTAGAATACTTGTTGCTGCTCAGGAAGATGTACTTGGAGACCAATCACAGCCGGTTCTCTATTATCAAT
>NC_136508.1:20755402-20777902 GCF_053919585.1 Euprymna scolopes
AAAATTAACAAATATTGTTTGAAATTTATCAGAAACATATTTCGGGAGTAGACTCCATCTTCAATGTATTGTTTTGGTGCTTTTTTTCTTTTTCCTCTTCCTTGCCATGTTGTAAATTTCGAGCAAGAAGTCTGTTTGTATAGAGCGGTATATCTGGCGGTTGTATTTTGAGAAGTTTGAACTGTGCATATGTAACGCGAGAATAACGTTAAGAATGACAGTTCAATAGAAACGTTGTTTTAATTTGAATAAAATAACATACGCATCAAGTAAGCTTGAAAACAAATCACAACGTAATATTAGGAAATTAAACAACTATTTTACTTGTTTGAAATTTAGACTATATATTTCAAATAAGTAAACAATTTATTGCTCTGTCAATTGTAACTTTAAATGTAGGTTACTTAGACATGGATCTGACTTTATAATTGAATTGGAGACCAACAAAATGTATGTTAAGCGGGTCAAAAGTGGGGTCATTTTTTTTTAATTTTACCTGTTTGATCTCTAAACATTATTCAGCCAATTTCTGGTCTAGACATTTGAAATTTTACATAAAAATGTATTCAGACATAGGGAAAACTGTTTAACCGGTTTTAGTCCAAAATTCGAGCTGCCAAGGGATCAAATTTCAAGACTACTCAACCAATCAGCAAAATAATTTGGGTTTGAGATTAATAGTGAATTAAGCGTGATTAAGTTTAGAGTTTAGAGTAATAGTAAATAAGTAGCAAATAATTTTGGGTTTAAGATTAATAGTGAATTAATAAGTTTGGAGTTGATAAAATAGTGAATAAACAGCAAATAATATTGGTGTGAGGTTATTAATGAATTATTAGTTAATAGGTGTAGAGTTATTAGCAATAGTAAATTAATAGCAAATACTTTTGGGTTTGAGATGAATTAGTATTAAAAGGTTTGGAGTTGAGAAAATAGTAAATTAATAACAAATACTTTTGGGTTTGAAATTAATATTGAATAAATCTATCTATGTTATCTATTAAGGTATGTGTGTACATTCCCCTAGCAAACTACTCTGTTAATTTTTAGTCTACAGACTCGAGACTTGACGAAAGGGTTATTGAGATTTGGGAAAGTCTTTTTAATCGGTTTTTGCCCAGAAATTTGTCTTTCAAGGGGTCAAAATTCAACAATTCAAACTTTGAAAACTTCACCAAACTACTCAGCCAATTTTTGGTCAAATCCCTAGAAATTTTAAATGCAGGCTACCTGTACAAAGGTACAGACACTGATTATATATCTATATCTATCTATCTATATATATATATATATATATATATATATATATATATAATATGCATATAAAGATATTAACAGTATATAGGGTCTGGGCAAAGCTGGATTGACATGCTAGTATATCAATAAAAGTAAAAATTTCTGTCTGTCCGTCTGGCTGTCCATCTGTGTACATTACCCTACTAAATAACTCTGTCAATTTTTGGTCTACAGACTCGAAATTTGACATAAGGAATCCTCAGATTTAGGACAATCTTTTTTATTGGATTACAGCCATAAATCTTTCTGTTAATGGGTCTAAGTTCAACGATTTGACCTTTGAGAACTCTACTAAACTCCTCCACCAAGTTTGGGTCTAAACACTTGAAATTTTAGATAGAGGTTAATTGGACATGGATCTAATTTTATAATTTGATTTTAGCCCAAAATAATAAATTCTAAGGGGACATAATATAATTGGGTTAATTTTTTTTTTAAATTGACCTCTGCGGTCTCTACGAAATTACTCAGTCAATTTTTTATCTAAACATTTAAAATTCCACACAAAGTGTATGCAGACATAGGGCAAGCTTTTTAATCGTTTTTTTTGGCCGAAAAGTTTGCTATCAAGAGGTCAAAGTTAAAAAAAAATGATCTTTGCGATCTATTAAGTCAATTTTGCGTCTAAACATTTGAAGTTTTACATAAAGGGTACTCAGACATACAGCAAGCTTTTTAATCAGTTTTTGGGCGAAAGTTTCGCTGCCAAGAGGCCAAGGTTGAAATAGGTGATATTTGCAGACTGTACCAAACTCCTCTCCCAATTTTTGGTGTAAAGACTTGAAATTTTAGATGCAGGACATGGGTCAAACATTTTAATTAGCTTTGAGCTAAAAACAATAACTGTCAAAATTGGGGTTAAATATATTTTATTTTACTTCTGCAGTCTCTACTAACTTTTCTCTATAGTAGTTAAGTGAGTCTATTATATAGAATGCCTTACTGTACATATTCCCACATTTTATTATATGCGTATGTACATAAACTTAAGAACAGTACATAGTGCCCGAGCTAAGCCGGGCGGAACTGCTAGTATTTTATAGAATAGTGATTTCAAAAGTTAAAAAAAATTACTTGTGTGCCATAAGCTAGAAGCGAAGCCAGAACATATAGCTCTCCAGCGTTTCTGTATGGACTAAATATTAAATTATTGCATGCACAGAACAACACAGATATCGTCGACTTTCGCCAGGCAAATATAAATATTCTTCGTTTTTTTTTCAATTTTGACACAGTAGCAACAATTTTACTTGGTGAAATCTAAACGAAAGTGTGCTACACATGAAACTACCTGATATACTTATTCTCAATTCAGTGAGCCAAAAATTCGGAGAGGAGTTTGATTGAGAATTTTGCACGGACAATAATAATATATACATATATAAATACATATACATGTGGATAGATAGATAGATAGATAGAAAGATAGATAGATCGATAGAGGGTTAGATAGATAGATAGATAAATGTACATAAAACTATTTTCGTATTCAAGAACCTTATCATCTGAAATTCTAGGCAATTATGCAGAATGTAGAAACTATGCAGACAGAGTATACTATATATATATATATATATATATATATATATATATATATATATATATATATATATATATTTCATGATTTTCCTGCGGGTACAAAACTTTATTAAGGCAATCATGAAGGGAAGACGTATTCCTTCGGAATTCATTTTATATTAAAAAAAAAGACCGAGGAGAAAAGGAAAATGGATAGCGACTGAAATATAAAAGCAGGGAAATAGAAAAAAAAAATAAAACAGAGTCAATTGACATGTTTCGCCCTCACTCATCAAAATTGGAATCGAGGGATTTATTTTTTAGTAATTTGTTTTCCTTAATGATAAAATATAAAAAAAAAAGGAGAGGGGAGCAAGAGCAATCGTATGGCGATGAATTTTAGAGGATGAAAACGTTCGAACCCATTTATTATTTCCTATAATAGTTTGATACTGACTGAAGAATATTGAAGATCCATTTTGCAACCTTCTGTTGTGATGACCCTACCATTGATAGAATGGGTCTTAAGGGAATATCCGCTCTGTGTGTTTTGGGTAGGCCATATAATCTCGGACGGATAGAGCCCGAGGGTCTAATCTCACTAGCTACCTCAGAAGAAAGTAAACCACTGTTTACCCATTCAACTATTTTTTTCTGGAATTTAGATTCCAGAGTACTCGTGGAATCACGGGTGTCAGCGGGGCCTAATTTAACAAATTTGTCACTATCGCTTAATACAAGTGACATTTTGTTGACGTATTCCTCATGATTCATTATGACTACTCCAGACCCTTTATCAGGTCTAGTTATCACGAGGGATCAATTTTTACGTAGAGTTTTAATGACGTGAAGGTGTTCATTACGCCATTTAAACTCTGAATGGGATACTGGTGTACTAGCCTAACTGTTGGCAAGATTGTTAAAACTTGCTTTTAAGTCCCGTAATTTATTCACGAAAATCGCTGCAAGTTTAACTATCTGAGAGCCTAAAACTTCAAACTCAGAGAATATTTCTTCTCGTTTTGTATTACATGGTGGAATGCAAAATTCCAAGCCATTAACGAGTACGAGAAGTTCAACTGGGGGACAGTTTCCAAGAAGATAGATTTAACACGTTACCACCTACATTTGCGTAAAGCAACCATATTTCTTCCTTATTAGATCTTTTAATTTATTATCAAATTGAAACTGTAATTTTTTACAGTTTCGTTTTTTGATAATAATAAGATAGCGTAGAAAACGAACTTTACCGCAAAAAGGTAATATTCCCACTATTTTCCTCCATAATTGCAGGCATTTACTCCTGAATCTTTCCAGATTAAATGCTAATTTATCCGAATGATTCAGGATAAACGCTTTTTCAATCGTATGCCCATGATGTAATCTTGCTTTTTTTATCTTAGATAAAATAAACGAGGGGCATCCATTATTATTTACGCAAGAACGTAAGGATGTTTTTTTTGTTCTTGCGTTGATCTTATTTTACTTTTAATTAAAATGATGTTGTTTAATTTTTTTTAATTAAACTTGGTTGAACCGTGTCTTTAAATATTGCATGATTTTCTTGGGGGTACAAAACTTTATTAAAGCAATCATGAATGGAAGACGTATTCCTTCGGAATTCATTTTATATAAAAAAAAAAAACACCGGGAGAAAAGGAAAATGGATAGCGACTAAAAAATAAAAGTATTGAAATAGAGAAAAAAGATCAAAACTAGGCAATTGACATGTTTCGCCCTCACTCATCCAAATTGGAATCGAGGAATTTATTTTTTAGTAATTTGTTTTCCTTAATGATAAAATCTAAAAAAGAGACGGGAGCAAGAGCAATCGTATGGGGGTGAATTTTAGAGGCTGATCACGTTCAAACCCAATAAGCAGTCCTTTTCTTGACAAAGAAAAGGCTTCCTAAGTCGAACGTGAATAGTCTCCAAGACGTTTAGATAATATACGGAGTGAGCTCGACTCAATACGGGGAAAGAGTCGATGCTGAAGTTCGTTATGATAGAAGATGTATCGAGGATCAGGGATGGGTATGTTTGAACGGGCAGAACGGTAGTTCCTAAACAATTTGAGGTTTGCGTTCGGGCCTGGCCCCCAAAGTATTGGAATAAAAAATGAAAAAAAAATAACGTTTACAAGGGTTTTGACATAGATTACATAAGAATACGTTGGTAAGTATGTTTCAACTTAAATAGGGATGGTATAATAATATGGTGGGGTCTGAGTTCGCGCCTGTACTCCATGGAAATATTGCACAAACTTTAACAAAGACTTTTCATATCTATTTGCGTAAACATACTTTGATAATTACGTTTCAGTTTGAAAAAATATGGTATAATAAAATTATTGGGTGTTCGTTCGCGCCTGATCTCCATAGAATGTAAATATGTCACAAAGTTTAACAGGGGTTTTAAAAGGGGTGACTGTCCACAATAGCACCTTAACTTTAATCTTAATTCACGTTAGCTTTTATTTATTTCTTTTTAGTTGAATCCTATTGTATCGAATAAATTCACCTCATAAATTCACGTTCTTATTAAAGTGAACCCCCCCCAAAAGTTGAAGCTTTATGCAATTCTCGACACAAATTTTGCATAACTCTGTTTTTTTACTTCTCGACTTGCACGTGGCACTCTTTTTAAAATAGATAAATAGATAAATAATAAAAAATAAGAACGTTATTGTTATCGTGTCAAAAGAAAGAAAAAAATCCTGATCGTGATTGTGATCGTGATTACGTGTCATTTTAAAAACATTTACACAACCTTTTTATTTATATATCTGTTTAAGCTTTTTTGTCAGTGTACTATAAGGAAGTTGATTACAGCCCTTTCTGCGTGTTCCTTACATTACAAGTGTACAGCCCTGAATCCGACGGCGAAATACTACACCGTTCAATACTGTAAAACTGAAACGAAGCTGTTCTGCTTGAAAAGGACACCATTTTCTTCTTATTCATATTGATATCGATTCTTTGCTGTAAAAAACTAAAGTAATTACGTGTTTACTTTTTTATTATCCCTTTTATCTGTTTCGGATTATTTTACTAAAGTAAGTAAAGCTTCATTTTTTTCCAAACTGTTTTTTTCTTTGTTTTTCGATATTTCGTAGATATTATTTAGTAAGAGTGTTTAGCAGAAAAGCCAACAAACGACTATCCGAAAAAATAAATATACAAGAAATAAATGCTACCATTGTCAATAAAAGTTCAGTTCAGTTTTTTGTTTGTTTTGAAATAGTTTTTTATGCTCTTTACTTGAAGTAATTTCAGCGAACGGAAATTAAAACGAAATTTGAGGCGATAACTACTTAAATGAATTTTTATATAAACTACACATGCCATAATCGAATATTCCTCAAGCACAAAATAACGGAAAACATAAAAATATGTTTATAAATATTCCTTACGTTGAGAGAACTCTCTTAAATTGTTAAAACAGAATGCTCAGGTGCCCCCTTCAAATTGAAAACGGAGCTCTCCATTTCAAAGTCGCCGCCATTTTGATTTTTTTTAACCGGTTTGTGAATTAAATTTTTTTTTTTTACAAACTACTTAAAGAACTTTTGTACCATAAAAGTAACTTTTATTGACTATGGTAACATTTATTTCTTGTATATTTATATTATTATATATAACATTTTCTCTTTGTAAGGAAACATCATTTTGTTGGTCACTCTTTGCTACGAATGGAAACAAAGTTCATATAAAAAATATATTTTCGCGAAAATTTTCTTTACTTTCATCATATTTTGCTTAGGGTAAAACTTTTTGAGTCTCAAAACCTATCTCTTTACAACGCCCTCCTTTTCATGACCTATCATACTTTCATCAATCACAGTCCATTTTTCTGTAGGCTTTTGTTTTTAACCCAGTCAACGACGGATACTTCTGCTAGTATATATATATATATATATATATATATATTGCCCGACTGTCGGAAAATTTGAGCCCAGCTAAAGAACCATCTCTGACTTAATTATCAATGAGCAAACCGCTGTGTCAACGTGAACTGCGAGAAAGATAGTTAAAATTAACATTTATATAAATCATACATCTTAATCAAGACGGGCAAGGGTGATTTGATGATTTTAAAATCATGATCTGTGCACGTGTTCTTCAGTGACCGATTTATTTCATTTCAACATAAAATTCTTGATATATATATATATATATATATATATATATATATATATATATATATATATATATACATACATACTTGCATATACACACCCCCACACAAACACACACAGTAAAATGGTGCTCGTAAAATGTGAAAAACCGTTATATATACCCCGTTTGTATTTTTTTCATTATATAAAGTATCCTTTATAGGCGTGTTTTTTATATGCATGTTTATTTTTAGGTGTGTTTATTTAATAACTTTATTTACTTTGCAGTCGTGTTCATTTTTTGAGATTGTTTACTTTTAAGACGTGTTTATTAATAAGCCTTGCTTATTGTTAAGACGTGTTTATTTTATGGTGTGTTTATTTATTAGCATTCTTTACTTGGAAGGTGTGTTTATCTGTTACTCTTGTCGATATTTAAGGGGTGTTTATTTATTAGGCTTATTTACTGTTTAAGGAATGTTTATTTATTAGGGTTATTTACTGTTTACGTATGTTTATTTATTAGGCTTATTTACTGTTTACGTATGTTTATTTATTAGGCTTATTTACTGTTTACGAATGTTTATTTATTAGGCTTATTTACTGTTTACGTATGTTTATTTATTAGGCTTATTTACTGTTTACGTATGTTTATTTATTAGGCTTATTTACTGTTTACGTATGTTTATTTATTAGGCTTATTTACTGTTTACGAATGTTTATTTATATGCTTATTTACTGTTTACGTATGTTTATTTATTAGGCTTATTTACTGTTTAAGGAATGTTTATTTATTAGGGTTATTTACTGTTTACGTATGTTTATTTATTAGGCTCATTTACTGTTTACGAATGTTTATTTATTAGGCTTATTTACTGTTTACGGAATGTTTATTTATTAGGGTTATTTACTGTTTACGTATGTTTATTCATTAGGCTTATTTACTGTTTACGTATTTTTATTTATTAGGCTTATTTACTGTTTACGAATGTTTATTTATTAGGCTTATTTACTGTTTACGTATGTTTATTTATTAGGCTTATTTACTGTTTACGTATGTTTATTTATTAGGCTCATTTACTGTTTACGAATGTTTATTTATTAGGCTTATTTACTGTTTAAGGAATGTTTATTTATTAGGGTTATTTACTGTTTACGTATGTTTATTTATTAGGCTTATTTACTGTTTACGTATGTTTATTTATTAGGCTCATTTACTGTTTACGAATGTTTATTTATTAGGCTTATTTACTTTTTACGAATGTTTATTTATTAGGCTTATTTACTGTTTACGTATGTTTATTTATTAGGCTTATTTACTGTTTACGAATGTTTATTTATTAGGCTTATTTACTGTTTACGTATGTTAATTTATAAGGCTTATTTACTGTTTACGTATGTTTATTTATTAGACTCATTTACTGTTTACGAATGTTTATTTATTAGGCTTATTTACTGTTTACGAATGTGTATTTATTAGGCTTATTTACTGTTTAAGGAATGTTTATTTATTAGGCTTATTTACTGTTTTCGAATGTTTATTTATTAGGCTTATTTACTGTTTACGAATGTTTATTTATTAGGCTTATTTACTGTTTAAGGAATGTTTATTTATTAGGCTTATTTACTGTTTACGTATGTTTATTCATTAGGCTTATTTACTGTTTACGTATGTTTATTTATTAGGCTTATTTACTGTTTACGAATGTTTATTTATTAGGCTTATTTACTGTTTACGTATGTTTATTTATTAGGCTTATTTACTGTTTACGTATGTTTATTTATAAGGCTTATTTACTGTTTACGAATGTTTATTTATTAGGCTTTTTTATTGTTTACGAATGTTTATTTATTAGGGTTATTTACTGTTTACGTATGTTTATTTATTAGGCTTATTTACTATTTAAGTATGTTTATTTATTAGGCTTATTTACTGTTTACGAATGTTTATTTAGTAGGCTTGTTCATCGTTTAGTGTGTTTATTTATAAGTATGTTTACTTTGAAGACATGTTTATTAATTAGGCTTATTTATTCTTTTACGGTTATTCATTTAGTAAGCTTGTTTATTTACACCGACACCCTCCACTCCTCGGATATTTGCATCCCGTGTCTTCGCAGGCCGACATAAGTACTCAAGTCGTTCGCTAGAAATCGACATCGTTTTGATCACTAGAAGCATCCCCAAGATAAATATATAAGTTAACCATAAATTGTATTATCTCTTACTTTTTTACCTTTTTTTTTTGTAGACTTTTATCGATCGTTTGTCAGCCGTCATTTTCTACTTCATATATATTAGGTATACTTAAAGAACTCTTCAGATTTCAGGAGAACAACTTTACAAGTGATGTCTATTGTGATCGTATCCTTATTTTTCTCCCAAAACACACTTTGCAGACATTATAAGGAAATCCGTTTGAAAATATGTAGGAAAACGGAACTCGAAAAAAGGAAACAAGTTTCGAATGTACTTCCACTTACCGTCGCATTATTTTTTGTGTTCATGGTTATATGCCGACATCTTTTTTTCTTAATTCCACAGAGCATGTATATGCACATATATATATATATATATATATATATATATATATATGTATATATGTATATATATATATATATATATATATATACATATATATATATATAACTACTTAATTTACTCACATAGAATTAATATACGAAATTATAGATTTATGTGTAAACTTTAAGTATTTACTTCAAAACTGCGCAATACGTAGGTAGAGCCAGTTAGTAAGTTATAAGATGTATATGCGATTAAGCTACACTGAATATTCCAGCGTTTCATCAACTCAATGATTCTTCAGGCTTTTCCGCGAATTCTGTGGTTGTGTGTCGTTTTTATATGCGCAACTTCTATTGAGATTTTAGTTAGCCAATCAGCTTTCTAGTATCCACCGCGCCCTTCCTATTTTTTTATTATTAATGTTAGTTTATATATAAATATATATATATGTGTACACACAAATAAACATGAATATACATAAACGATCACACATATATGTATGTATATATATGTGTGTGTGTATATATGTGTATATATGTGTGTACACACATATATGTTTATATATAAACTAACATTAATAAAAAAAAAATACTAACCTAGATTTAAAACAGATCAAGCAACTAAATATCCAGGCTAAATAGAGCACACACAAGGGTACAGGTCAACCAGAGGTCAAATAGGCCTTTGTCTGATAAATGCATGCTATTTGGCTGATAAGAAGGGCACGGTGGACACTAGAAAGCTGACTGGCTGACTAAAATCTCAATAGAAGATGCGCATATAAAAACGACATACAACCACAGAATTCGCGCAAAAGCCTGAAGAATCCTAGAGTGGATGAAACGCGGATATTCAGTGTAGCTTAATCGCCATATACATTTTATAACTAACTAACTATATATATATATATATATATATATATATATATATATATATATATATATATATATATATATATATATATATATATCTTCAGTTAATTATATTGAGAAGTGGTACACGAATTACCATTAGCGTATAAAGCGATGCTCTTTTTGTAAACAAATCGAGCTTAGGTATTTCGGAGGATGTCAAAACATCGTTTATTCACGACTCGCGCAGCAGGCGCCGATTAGCGTGGTTAGGTGCCTTGATTGTCGTACAGTCGGTCGGGTTTCAATCCTGGCTTTGGGTAGTTGCCTGTCTAGCCGCACTGATGAGCTGTGAAACAGAAAAACACGACCGTATGTGAATATAATCCTGTGCACGTTTGTATACATATATATAATCTAATTTTTTTGTTATATAATATTTTTCATTTCCTATATGTACATCAACTGAAGTTCTTGTCTTTATCGATAAATAAATAAAAAGAATATATTTATTGCTAGTAATATATGTGCATACATGTTTCTACACTGTATTTTGAGCAAAACTATGTTACAGCACCAAATTTATTGAAATATCGAATTTAAGAATGTTGAATTTGACCTTAAGAAGCTATTATGGCCTGATAGCGTAGGTGCATTACACAAAAATATCTGCACATATGTAGTCAATAATGTACGTATAAATAAACATGATATATATATATATATATATATATATATATATATATATATATATATTATATTTAAAACAGTAATCTACAGAGATGCAGGTTTCGGGGGCCTACCCCTCTTCAGCGTAGCTTGACTGTTTATAAAAATCTTACCCCCGGACATTATGTATTACAGTCCGGTGCGTAATCCATTTCGCAACGATGTCATAGGTAAATTTACAGTTTATTTTTATCGCCTGTAAAATTACGTAGTTGTGTTGTTGACTTTTTAAACGATAATACGGTTAATTTAGAATCTTAATCTTTCTTAGGAAACCGCTCATATTTTCATGCGACGGAAACAATATTAAAATTTATTTATTATATTTTAAAACAGTAATCTACGGAGATACATGTTTCAGGGTCATAGCCCTCTTCAGTGTAGCTTGACTGTTTTTTTATGAATTGGACGGAATAAATAAAACATATTATTTGTTTACGTCCAAATAAAAATATGGGCGATTTCCTAAGAAACTCAATCCTGCCCCGCTTGATTCCAAATATTTCTCCTGTGTTATATCTCATCTCTGTTGGAAATAGGGTATGGTGATGAACATCTCCAGAATAAAATAATCCTTATACACTGTGACATTTACTTTACGTATAAAAACCAAATAGGGGAGATATTATATACGGGAAATATTTCGAATCAAGTTTCCTCTTGCTGAGTGACAAAGCGATCTGCGGATCATTTGAATCCATAGCAGCAAGTTTTAGTCTCGCCTCCATCAAGGACAGATATTTTGGGGAAATAGTAGATATTTTGTAATTTATATGCAAAACAAGGAAAACAAATGACTATGATTGAAACATTTAATGGATGTAAAATAGTGCCAAAAATAGGCTCTGGACCATAGATAATCTAGTTACTAAGAGACTTTAAGGAAAACTGTCATATGGTCCAGTAAACAATTCAGGACATTACCTTTCAAACGAGTATTCTTTTTAAATTCTCATCAATAGTCGCTGAGATTTTGATCTTATAAAATTGGCAAATAAAGGTGGCATATATATATATATATATATATATATATATATATATATATATATATATATATATACTTGTACTGGTAGGCAAATACAATAATGAAATGCTGAAGTATTTGCTTCTATGGAACGAAACTACATGAACACTAGCAATCTTTTTAAATAGTATAATACTAGTCTATGGTTTAAATTTTATTACAATTGGTAAAAAAAAAACACTATATTTTCAAACCAATAAAATATGCCCAAATTTGACTACATTTTTATATATATATATATATATATATATATATATATATATATATATATATATATATGTGTCATTTGTTTTTTGTTTTTTTTGCGATACGTTTTGAATGAATTCAATTATTTTCGAAAGTGCATTTTTATCTAAATACGAGTTGAGAATAATGCCCCTTTAAGCAATTTGGTACCCCCATATGAGGAGCGGCATGTATATTGTTTTGAAAATATAATCATCCACTAACAGGTCGTCTACAACTCGTCAGCGTGTCTGAATCTTGCTAGATATATAAATGTTAGCAAATTTGGGCAAATTTGATTTTAAACTTTAGGATATTATATTCCCTCAAGCAGATTTTAATGTTTCTACATTTTATTCCATGAAGGAAGAACTTATTTCTTAGTTTAAGATTTCCTGATTTGCATTGAAGCAATTATTTTCTCGTTTGATCTCCGATATAATTTGACAGTGTTTCTATATTCGTAGCAGTGTCTAGTAGGCGACGCGCTTTTCTCTTCCATTGAAACTACTTTCAAACAGAAGACATGTTGCGAGCCTGTCTCTGCTCTATCGTTATTTTCATGGAAAATACTCGTTTGAGCTCCAAGCTATGCTTCCATTTTGGCAAACTTTCAAAAAAAGCATTCCACTAACTAGAATCACTATCAACAATTTTATCCACTCTCTGTCTGTGCCTTATTCTAAACGCATATTCCATGAACAAAGTTTTTTTTCTACAACTCTACGCATGAAGAACTCTATTCCATTGGGCTGCCTCCTGGTCGATTCCAATATGGTGGCCTTCAAATCCAATGTAAACAAGTTCTGGTTGAACTGTCTCTTTAAATAATCCAACTTTTTCCCAATCTACACCATTTATTATAACTAAACTACTAATTTACCTTCATAAACTATTAAACTCGACAGGCCAGCGGGGCTTGATAAGTGATGACTACCTTGTAGAAATGTGACTTTTTTCTGTGAACTCTATGATTAATTAAATCATTATTAATGTAGTTATTACTTATTATTTACTACGATGTCAGCTGGGAAAATATTGTGCAATTAAGAAGTTTGTTCGAAAGTAATGACTAGTGTGTGTGTGTGTGTGTGTGTGTGTGTGTGTGTGTTGTCTGAATGAATCAAGTGTGACGGCAAAGTTTGTCGTTATGACGACACAATTTATGCATTTATGATCTTAAATTTTCATCTCTTTGTTGCGAATATTGACGATATGAGATTCTAAGAAAGCAACACATATAATGGACGTGGGTCAGAAACAGCATTTCATCAGTAAATTCCTCCGTGTAATAAAAAAAACTGAACCGATTAACATTTACACCCCTCTGTTGAACGTTTACTAAGCCGATGCAGTTTATTATTAACAAATATAGCGGATGTGTTAGGCGATAAAGATCTGAGTGACAAAGCGCTCTCCGGATTTTTATGATGAGGCCATGAAACGATGCCAGCAAAAGTGCATTGAGAATGGCGGTGAGTATGTAGAAAAAAACAGCTTCTGAAGATCAAAAGATTGCCTTAATGTTCATCTTTCTTACTGTTGTTTCACAAAAAATTAATAAATAATACTAATCTTAATAACAAATTCCAATTAAATAATATATAAACTTTGCCTGTTTATACGATACCACTATCGTCTTCGTAGTTCTTCATGGTTTTAGTTTATGGGTTAAAAATAGAAAGGTGTTCTTTTGTGATGACGCTCGTATTATTTATTAACTTGTTAACATAAGTATAACAAAGCGCGTATGAGGGCGTGTGAAAATATCAGCAATCACCAAAGACTAGCGAATATACTAGCAGCAGCAGGCGCTTGAACACTATGCAAATTAGCAAATATCTGCGAACTTGCCTGCCAAGAAAAGGAACAAAAAATAGAACGTGGTCGGAAGGACACAATGTGCGCATCGAGAATGGGGACGTATGCTCCTGTGGTGACAGCGAGAGACTTTTAAGCTGGTATTGAAACGGCAGGGTTTTTAATCTTATGTCAGACGAAATGAGAATTAAAAAAGGAAGCAGGTATTGTTGGAAAGAATAGGTAATAAATAACTTTTGCTAAAACTTAAACAAAAACGGAGTCGGATTAATTTATGTTTGATTTCGTAGTTTATTTGTAACAATCCATACAAGCAAGTATTAGAGTTATTAATATTTATTATTTTTAATGTGCTCCTTTGTTATAATTGAATTTTATCTTTTTAAGGCAATGTACATTTATTATTTTGAACTAATACGTTTAAATGTTTTTTCTACTAATTTCTATTGGGGTTGATAGAGCCGCTCGAGTATAAATATCAAATTATGAAAATGATTATTAGACGGAAAATAGGAATAGCAACATTGCTTATTTGTTTGATTACATTCGGGGTGTTTATGACAGCAAATAGTTCGTAATAGTTTTAAATATGACCAGATTGTAATAAACAGTTAAATAACACATTATTTTTGAGACGACTCATGCAAAAATAATTTTGTTCGGGGAAGTCCTGCCTAGCGATAGGCACTTGGTCCAGGAAAGGTATGTTATTTTCCGTTCTTGTTATCACTTAAAGTTTAGGATCAGAATCAAGCGAGTTCTGATTGTTTTAAAATAGATTGATACAGCTTATATAACGTTTTCTAGTATTTAATGTTACCATGTCTATAACTAAACGGTAATTAAAGATTATAGCAGTATTCTTTTTATCTGTGTGTATTTTTATGTGTGTCTGTATATTGCTGGAATTAATGATTAATGTCAGTTAAATCATATTAAAAATTATTTCAAATGGGTATGTACAAAGATTATAGCAGTATTTTTTTTACCTGTGTGTACTTTTTATTTGTGTATGTATATTGCTGGAATTAATGATTAATGTCAATTAAATCATATTAAAAATGTATTTCAAATGGGTATATACAAAGATTAAACTATTGTGCATAATTTCTTTGTTTTTTATATCTAAACGTCTACATGATATGTTAATATTTTAATATGTTAATATTGTTTAATATCTAAACGTCTATATGATATGTTAATATTTTAATATGTTAATATTTTTTAATATCTAAACGTCTACATGATATGTTAATATTTTAATATGTTAATATTTTTTAATATGTAAACGTCTAAATGATATGTTAATATTTTAATATGTTAATATTTTTAATATCTAAACGTCTACATGTTATGTTAATATTTTAATATGTTAATATTTTTTAATATCTAAACGTCTACATGATATGTTAAAAATCATACTGAGATGATCGTCGCTGAAAATATCAAAATGTGTTTTTTTCTATAGTTTATTTTATTTAATTATTTCCAGTTGTTGTTTTTATGACGTTTCGGCTAATTATTCCTTTGACCTTCATCAGGTGGTTAACCGCGACGGGATAGGAATGACCAATCTCCAAACTGCGTCCATAACAATTATTTCCCTCCTCGTGAAACAAAAACCAGAAGATGGCGATAATAATCCACAACTAATTAAATTAAATAAATTCTACAAATATCTCTTCGCAAAAAGAATTCCAAATTAATCCAATAATATTATATTCAGTACGGACCCGATAATTGGAAGAACAAATATGAAAAACATACACTAAATGCCCTTCGTGGCTCCTGGCGCACTCGTTAGAGATGCGAAAAATCTACGATTCTAGTTGAGCATTGCCTGAAGGTAGCGGTTTAAATCCAATCCGGTCAGCAGATTCGTTGTCCAAATCGTGGTGATACGACCACAGCTATGGCGGGCTGCAATTGTTATGAATACAGTTTGGAGATTAGATATTTCTATGCGGTCACGGTTTTCCACCTGATGAAGCTCAGAGGAAAAATTGGCCGAAACGTCGTGAAACGTTAAGTAGAAGACACGGATAATAGTTCACAAATAATTAAATAAAATAAATTATACAAAATACACATCTCAAAAGAATTCCAAATTAATTCAATATTTTTTTTGGTTTGTCAAATCATTTGAGATGAGGCTTCGAAATCACCGTCTTCCTTCTGTTGCAGACTTTTACCCTCATCTTCATCATTCTATCTCCAGTAATACCATTCGATACGAATCCGACAATGGAAGACCAGGTAAGAACAAAAAAAAAATTGATTTAAAAGACCAGAAAATGCACGTTGATCGCTTTTCGGGGCCCTTGGCGCAGGGAATAAAGTCGTTGAGTCTCTATGGTTACAGGTGAGCATCGTCTAAAGATAGCGATATAAGAATTCTCAAACAGGCTTTATTTCCTTATAATTTATACCAATCAATATTTAAGAAGCTCAATGTAATTACAGAGCAATATAGTGAAAACAGGGCAAAAGCCTATATTCCTAAGTTCCTGATGTTGACAATTTTACAATTTATTTCTTTAATTCCGTTGACATTTACAATTCTTTACAATGTCTGTTTCGTAGTATAAAATCAAACACTTACTCATTATATCAGTTGTGTCCTTAACTCATCAGAAGAAATAGCAGCAATCTATCCATCAAAAGGAAGTAATGTGCGTTTTCATATAGTTAACAATGTGAGAATTTGAAGAGAAGCTGTAAATACCTCATAATACCTACGCCATTTGTAATTCAAATACATATATAAATTTTGAATTATTTTATGTATATATATATATATATATATTAAGGAAATCAATAGGATGTAGTGTTTACCTGATATACGCAATGTTGAACTTCAATCTAATATAAACACCAGTGTTTATATATAAATAATTTAATCCCAACTGAATTAAAAAAAAGTTCAATACGCAATAAAGAGTAGAGCTTGTAATAAGAGAAATAACATTAAAAATGTAAGTTTAATACTCCACAAAACAATTTACAAAGTCCTTATTCCGCAGATTTTTTTCTTATTAAACCGGCGATGGAAGTTGACATGGGTTTTTTTTCTCTTCTTTTTATTTGTCGATCCCTATTTGACAGGAGATTAACTTTTATTTGGGCTACTGCACTGTCCGAAAAAAAAAACAATTTCTATTATTTCAGCTGTTTTTAAAATATTCCAAGAAGACTATCTGCATCATTACGTTGGACTTAATTTTGGACTTCATTCTCTCTAATGAACTATTTTGCCTTTCGGATTACTTTGAGAGAATTTTCGTGGAAGCTGAAATATTATGGGCGGTTTGTTTTTATTTCTTTTTTTACATGTCGAACATTTTTTCACATTTTTTCTTGGCAATTTGTGACTATAATAAATTGCAGTTTCACTTGATGCCATAACTAGGAAACTCTAGAATTGCTACAAATATAATTTGTTGATTTCCTTCTTTCCTCTTGTTAGAAGAATAGCAAGAATTGCATTCTTTGAAACTACGTGGAATAAGTACTTTGTAAGTTTGCGGCTTGCCTCTATTCAGACATGCGGGGTGTGGGCGTTCACAAAAGTAATCCTTCCTCTTTTTTATTCCACCCAAATGTGTCCGACAATATTGCATTTTCTAATGCTGACTGAACTAATGCGACTATGGCGTGAAAGTTTAATCTTCCTGTTCCAAATATTGAAGGTGTGTAACTCTAAGAAAGAAACACCTGTCACGGATATGCTATAGAAGTAGAAATGGATCCAACCTTGCAAAAAAAATGAATCGATCAATATAAACCGGCGCCAATATACATTTAAAAAACAAATGAAGTTGATGTCAACACAGCAAGGAGATGGGTTTGTCGAGTGGTGGAAAAAGTTTTGAGCTACAAAGCGTTCCCTGGATATTTACGAGTGTGAAATCAAAACAGACTAGCAACAGTGGTGACTATGTGATAAAATATATTCTTGCACACGTTTAAATGGTGCCACTCACGTTTTTGTAGCTCTTCGATATTTCGGCTTTACTTTTGGAACGGCTCTCTTGAATATACATGTAGTTCAAACTAGCATGTAATGTTAGTTGCGTGAATCAAATTTTATAATTCTAAATTTATTGTTAAGTCCAACATTAAATGAAAAGAAACACATCGACATCTTTGCGTTATATATAGCTCGATCGATACCAAGTTAAAGAAGAACGGTGACATATGAGATGATGTAGGTTAGCTGAAAAAGGAAACAGAAAACTTGGTTCAATATCATCTCCTGACAGATTTTAGCAAACATAATTGCGATCTGCGCTCGGCGTTGCGAGCTCCGCTTGAAGACCGATATCGACTCTCGTTGCGGATGGCAATGGTTATAGGCGAAGGGGGAAAAAGCGGGTCAGAAAAGCCAAATTAGGAGTGCGAAGCAGCTATGTGGGTGTCTTGGGGTGAAAGTCTGGGCTGTAGGCAATTTACGACTCGATATTTACAAGCCGTCCGGAACTGTTCCTTGCAACTGTCAGTTGAGAAAATTGAAAATGCCACGTTGAACCCAAGGAAAAATATCCAGAACTCTATTTTAAAAAGACCAGGATGCTTCATCCTCAGCATTTGAGTATAGCTTATATATGTGTGTGTCTTTATGTGTGTCTGAGTGTGTCTGGGTATGCGTGTGTAAAAATGACCTTGTCTGTCTATGCATAAGGTGGAACAATAAATTTGACACGCTAAAGAAAAAAAACACTAGAGATTCATTTTAAAACTTGTATTAAAAACATCACTTGATTATGCAGTAAAGTTGACATTTATTCAATGTATCCGTCTTCAGCCTCAATCAGTCTTGATACGGGTCTGGAACTCGGAGCATGCTTTTTCCGCACGCGCCGGCAGCAGCTCGGCGAATACCCGACGGATTTCCTTGGTATTCTTGCACACGTTTAAATGGTACCACTCACGTTTTTGTAGCTCTTCCATATTTCGGCTTTACTTTTGGAACGGCTCTCTTGAATATACATGTAGTTCAAAATATACATGTAGTTCAAAATATACATGTAATGTTAGTTGTGTGAAACAAATTTTATAATTCTAAATTTATTGTTAAGTCTAACATTAAATGAAAAGAAACACATCGACATCTTTGCGTTATATATAGCATGGTGTTGTGGAAGTTCATGTTAGTGATCTTCACGACGTATGACTTAACAGATTTGTCCAACGCATCCAGGTCGGTGGGAGGAGAGAGGCCAATGTGAGAAGGATACAAAGTCGTAGCACTCTTTATGAAGCTAAGCCTGTGCCTCTTTAGATGTGTGGGCCGATGTCGAGTCCCGATACCAAACCCAGGTTCTGATAGCTTCCACCTGATTGCATCAGGGGATCACCTCACTCTTTAGTATATCCAGGCACAATTTGGTGTTGACTTTCAAGCCGACTTCGGGGATCTGACGTGGAAGAATGTTGCCCTTACTTGAAACCGCACTAAAAGCCACAACCGTGGCTGCAACGTTCGTTGAGCTCTGCCCTCAAGCATCCAACTGTCAGGAGTAATATTTGAACGTGTCTTCAATGGTTCATTTCCTAATGTGGATCGGTTGAGAGCATGAGTTGTACAGCTGCGCATTTTAAGATCTCGCTGAACGTTGTGTAACTTTCAGACAAGATAGAGGGCTCCTATCGCTCCTGGGATGTGTATGAAACTGCCCAATTAGTTGATCGTTTGCAAGAAAAAAGAAAACCAGTGTATATGAAACGGAAATGAAATCATGACGTATTTCTAGGGAGAAATCTTTTTATCGTTCAACTCTATATCGAGGAATGCTCAACCAAAGCCACCCGTTAATTTCTGGTTTACAGACTTGACACGCTTTAAACAAGCAGAACAAATTTACTTTTGAACTTTAACCGGTAAAAAGAGCTTCTTAGAACAAATACAAAATAAATATTTGGAACTTGCCGTACGTCGACTTTAGTGCTCTTGAATGCATGCGCAAATATATATTTATATAGTAAAGCCGATAAATTTGTAATGCTTTCTTATCCATCTGACGATACCTCAAACGGTAACGACGATGATTGGGGTGTTAAATGTATCGGTTTCAATTCGAACTGATGGGACCAACGTCATATTGACGTTTACATTTGAAATCACAATATAAGTGGCATGATATAATAAGCTACATAATAAAAACTGTAATATCTGCATATATTAAAATACCATAATTTAGCGTATTTTGCAACCGGGTCATGTCTAGGGACATATAGTATATATATATATATATATATATATATATATAAATATATATATATATGTATATATATATATATATATATATTGCTGATTTTCTAATGATTATACGGTTAATAGCCGCTTCAACAAATCGTCGAACCTTGATGCTGCTATGGTTTTAAATGATTTGATATTATAGCAAGGGAGAGACTTGATCCTAAATATGTCTCATGTTATATATTTCCTCTATGGTTGTCATATAAAATAAAACTCAGTGTGTAAGGAGTATTGGATAATGGAGATATTCATAACCGTACCCTATTTCAAAAAATATGAGAAATATTTGGAATCAAGTCTCCCCTTGCTGTTATTTCTGATTATTTGAAACCATAACATCAGGTTTTAGTATTCACTTTATGAAAGCTAGATGTTTGATGTATATATATAAATCTCTCTCTCTATCTCTCTCTCTCTATTATATATATATATATATATATACATATATATATATATAATAAAAAGCTGAATGACTTAGTGTGTGTGTGTGTGTGTCTTGTCATGAATAGGCTCCTATATGGTTGACTATTTTTAAAAACTGATTATATATAATGATAGAAAATTATTCAGGCACATAAATGAGTATGTTTGATCTGGCAGAACGGTGGTTCATTAAAATTGTGAGGTCTGCGTTCGCGCGTGGTCAACAAAGTATGGAAACAAAAAATAAAAAAATTAAAAAAAACGTTTACAAGTGTTTTTTTTTTATATAGATGTACATAATAATAGTTTGATAAGTATGTTTTAACTTAAATAGGGAGAGTATAATAAAATTGTGGAGTCTGTGTTCGCGCGTGGCCTCCATAGAATGGAAATATGCACAAACTTTAATAAAGACTTTTCATATTTATTTGCGTAAGTATACTTTGATAATTATGTTTCAGTTTGAAGAAATATGGTATAATAAAATTATGGGATGTTCGTTCGTGTCTGACCTCCATAGAATGGAAATATGTCACAAAGTTTAACAAGCTTTTTCAATATAGATATACAGAATATTGTGATAATTTTTTCAGTGTGAACAGGTGGGCATAATAAATTATGGGGTTTATCTATTTTATGTTTACTTTCATCATATTCTCCTTTGGATTTGATACCCCCAAATCCGAAGCTATATCTTTACAACCCTTCCTTTTCATAACCTATCATACTTTCATAAATCAGAGTCAATTTTCTGTAGGCTGTTTATGAACCCAGTCAACGATGGGTACTTTTGCTAGTCTATATATATATATATATATATATATATATATATATATATATATATTAGGATTTGGTGACACCCAGACACCAACTATTGTTGTTCTATCTAGGGGTTGGCATGTAAATCTGTCATCACTTTAACGCGATATTCAAATGTTTGTAAAATAGTCCCTCTACAAAAATCAGAAAATACTGGCAATTTATCCTGCCACATTTGTGAAGGATTATGCAAGCATGTAGCTAGTCGGAAGAGCTCTATGCGTGTACATGTACGTCAGAATTAAACCGGAATATATGGAAATCTTCTATTAAGAAGTACCTTCCATCATATGCATATATATGAACATGTTAAATGGATAAATAAAAAAGATTGTATAGTTATTGCTAATTTTGGACTTTATAACTATAAGTCATTAGATTTATTAAAGCAATCTTTTAGAATGTGAAAATATTAAGGACAAAGCAATAAATGAATATAATATAATTTCCACACTGACTGTAACAATGAATTGTACTAGAGCGCACGCAAGTCTTTGTAAGACTGCTATTTCATAACAT
Organism: Euprymna scolopes; assembly: GCF_053919585.1. NCBI lineage: Eukaryota > Metazoa > Mollusca > Cephalopoda > Sepiida > Sepiolidae > Euprymna > Euprymna scolopes. Next base: position 20,777,530 of record NC_136508.1, read on the forward strand.
ATTTATACAGTTTAGAATATCTGTTAATAAAGTGTTTTTATTTTCTTCTGGGCATCAACAATTCACTTTGAAGTAAAAATACATTTTCAATGATTATTGTATTACGTATTTTTGTGTATTTTTATAACATTTTTACCCCAAAACAATGCACAGTGCCACTTTGCGGAAGGTAGCTACTATCGGGGATATAAGTTGCAGGGGTATTACGAATGGAGTTGAGCAGCACGATATCTGTTCATATTACACTTGAACTTCTGCATGTCAGTGCAGTGGGGAAAGCAGAATCCTGGAAAGGATTGTCCAATTTAAACAGTTCTGGAAAAGAAACTATTGGAGTACAAGGTTTTCTTATATCCAGGGATCTCCACTGTAT
>NC_136508.1:20780402-20895402 GCF_053919585.1 Euprymna scolopes
CCTGAGGCGCCCCGACCGGGGAATGCCGACGGGGTTACTCAGGCAATTTTTAAAATTGCAGGAGTGCCCCTCCTTTAGAGGAGCCTGCTGGGTTACCACTTTCCGGCCTTGTGCCATATTTTGCTGAGTGGACAGCAAATAAATATAATCCATTTTAAATGGATAGTACCAGTCAAGGATCCGTCACTTGACACTCAGCCCAACAGGTGAGGGGCCGGAGACCGGCCCAGCACCTGTTGGACTGAGGTACACCGCCTGGGTAATACCTAGGAGGTCCACCCTCCCAGGCCTTGCCACTGGGCTTTCCGGTGGGGCAAGTTTATTGCTTGCTGCCTGAGGCGCCCCGACCGGGGAATGCCGATGGGGTTACTCAGGCAATTTTTAAAATTGCAGGAGTGCCCCTCCTTTAGGGGAGCCTGCTGGGTTACCACTTTCCGGCCTTGTGCCACATTTTGCTGAGTGGACAGCAAATAAATATAATCCATTTCAAATGGATAGTACCAGTCAAGGATCCGTCACTTGACACTCAGCCCAACAGGTGAGGGGCCGGAGACCGGCCCAGCACCTGTTGGACTGAGGTACACCGCCTGGGTAATACCTAGGAGGTCAACCCTCCCAGGCCTTGCCACCGGGCTTTCCGGTGGGGCAAGTTTATTGCTTGTTGCCTGAGGCGCCCCGACCGGGGAATGCACACGGGGTTACTCAGGCAATTTTAAAAATTGCAGGAGTGCCCCTCCTTTAGGGGAGCCTGCTGGGTTACCACTTTCCGGCCTTGTGCCACATTTTGCTGAGTGGACAGCAAATAAATATAATCCATTTCAAATGGATAGTACACGTCAAGGATCCGTCACTTGACACTCAGCTCAACAGGTGAGGGGCCGGAGACCGGCCCAGCACCTGTTGGACTGAGGTACACCGCCTGGGTAATTCCTAGGAGGTCCACCCTCCCAGGCCTTGCCACCGGGCTTTCCGGTGGGGCAAGTGTATTGCTTGCTGCCTGAGGCGCCCCGACCGGGGAATGCCGACGGGGTTACTCAGGCAATTTTTAAAATTGCAGGAGTGCCCCTCCTTTAGAGGAGCCTGCTGGGTTACCACTTTCCGGCCTTGTGCCATATTTTGCTGAGTGGACAGCAAATAAATATAATCCATTTTAAATGGATAGTACCAGTCAAGGATCCGTCACTTGACACTCAGCCCAACAGGTGAGGGGCCGGAGACCGGCCCAGCACCTGTTGGACTGAGGTACACCGCCTGGGTAATACCTAGGAGGTCCACCCTCCCAGGCCTTGCCACTGGGCTTTCCGGTGGGGCAAGTTTATTGCTTGCTGCCTGAGGCGCCCCGACCGGGGAATGCCGATGGGGTTACTCAGGCAATTTTTAAAATTGCAGGAGTGCCCCTCCTTTAGGGGAGCCTGCTAGGTTACCACTTTCCGGCCTTGTGCCACATTTTGCTGAGATAACAGCAAATAAATATAATCCATTTCAAATGGATAGTACCAGTCAAGGATCCGTCACTTGACACTCAGCCCAACAGGTGAGGGGCCGGAGACCGGTCCAGCACCTGTTGGACTGAGGTACACCGCCTGGGTAATACCTAGGAGGTCCACCCTCCCAGGCCTTGCCACCGGGCTTTCCGGTGGGGCAAGTTTATTGCTTGTTGCCTGAGGCGCCCCGACCGGGGAATGCACACGGGGTTACTCAGGCAATTTTAAAAATTCCAGGAGTGCCCCTCCTTTAGGGGAGCCTGCTGGGTTACCACTTTCCGGCCTTGTGCCACATTTTGCTGAGTGGACAGCAAATAAATATAATCCATTTCAAATGGATAGTACACGTCAAGGATCCGTCACTTGACACTCAGCTCAACAGGTGAGGGGCCGGAGACCGGCCCAGCACCTGTTGGACTGAGGTACACCGCCTGGGTAATACCTAGGAGGTCCACCCTCCCAGGCCTTGCCACCGGGCTTTCCGGTGGGGCAAGTTTATTGCTTGCTGCCTGAGGCGCCCCGACCGGGGAATGCCGACGGGGTTACTCAGGCAATTTTTAAAATTGCAGGAGTGCCCCTCCTTTAGAGGAGCCTGCTGGGTTACCACTTTCCGGCCTTGTGCCATATTTTGCTGAGTGGACAGCAAATAAATATAATCCATTTTAAATTGATAGTACCAGTCAAGGATCAGTCACTTGACACTCAGCCCAACAGGTGAGGGGCCGGAGACCGGCCCAGCACCTGTTGGACTGAGGTACACCGCCTGGGTAATACCTAGGAGGTCCACCCTCCCAGGCCTTGCCACTGGGCTTTCCGGTGGGGCAAGTTTATTGCTTGCTGCCTGAGGCGCCCCGACCGGGGAATGCACACGGGGTTACTCAGGCAATTTTAAAAATTGCAGGAGTGCCCCTCCTTTAGGGGAGCCTGCTGGGTTACCACTTTCCGGCCTTGTGCCACATTTTGCTGAGTGGACAGCAAATAAATATAATCCATTTCAAATGGATAGTACCAGTCAAGGATCCGTCACTTGACACTCAGCCCAACAGGTGAGGGGCCGGAGACCGGCCCAGCACCTGTTGGACTGAGGTACACCGCTGGTTAATACCTAGGAGGTCCACCCTCCCAGGCCTTGCCACTGGGCTTTCCGGTGGGGCAAGTTTACTGCTTGCTGCCTGAGGCGCCCCGACCGGGGAATGCCGACGGGGTTACTCAGCCAATTTTTAAAATGGCAGGAGTGCCCCTCCTTTAAGGGAGCCTGCTGGGTTACCACTTTCCGGCCTTGTGCCACATTTTGCTGAGTGGACAGCAAATAAATATAATCCATTTCAAATGGATAGTACCAGTCAAGGATCCGTCACTTGACACTCAGCCCAATAGGTGAGGGGCCGGAGACCGGCCCAGCACCTGTTGGACTGAGGTACACCGCCTGGGTAAAACCTAGGAGGTCCACCCTCCCAGGCCTTGCCACCGGGCTTTCCGGTGGGGCAAGTTTATTGCTTGCTGCCTGAGGCGCCCCGACCGGGGAATGACGACGGGGTTACTCAGGCAATTTTTAAAATTGCAGGAGTGCCCGTCCTTTAGGGGAGCCTGCTGGGTTACCACTTTCCGGCCTTGTGCCACATTTTGCTGAGTGGACAGCAAATAAATATAATCCATTTCAAATGAATAGTACCAGTCAAGGATCCGTCACTTGACACTCAGCCCAACAGGTGAGGGGCCGGAGACCGGCCCAGCACCTGTTGGACTGAGGTACACCGCTGGTTAATACCTAGGAGGTCCACCCTCCCAGGCCTTGCCACTGGGCTTTCCGGTGGGGCAAGTTTACTGCTTGCTGCCTGAGGCGCCCCGACCGGGGAATGCCGACGGGGTTACTCAGCCAATTTTTAAAATGGCAGGAGTGCCCCTCCTTTAAGGGAGCCTGCTGGGTTACCACTTTCCGGCCTTGTGCCACATTTTGCTGAGTGGACAGCAAATAAATATAATCCATTTCAAATGGATAGTACCAGTCAAGGATCCGTCACTTGACACTCAGCCCAATAGGTGAGGGGCCGGAGACCGGCCCAGCACCTGTTGGACTGAGGTACACCGCCTGGGTAAAACCTAGGAGGTCCACCCTCCCAGGCCTTGCCACCGGGCTTTCCGGTGGGGCAAGTTTATTGCTTGCTGCCTGAGGCGCCCCGACCGGGGAATGCCGACGGGGTTACTCAGGCAATTTTTAAAATTGCAGGAGTGCCCCTCCTTTAGAGGAGCCTGCTTGGTTACCACTTTCCGGCCTTGTGCCATATTTTGCTGAGTGGACAGCAAATAAATATAATCCATTTTAAATGGATAGTACCAGTCAAGGATCCGTCACTTGACACTCAGCCCAACAGGTGAGGGGCCGGAGACCGGCCCAGCACCTGTTGGACTGAGGTACACCGCCTGGGTAATACCTAGGAGGTCCACCCTCCCAGGCCTTGCCACTGGGCTTTCCGGTGGGGCAAGTTTATTGCTTGCTGCCTGAGGCGCCCCGACCGGGGAATGCCGATGGGGTTACTCAGGCAATTTTTAAAATTGCAGGAGTGCCCCTCCTTTAGGGGAGCCTGCTAGGTTACCACTTTCCGGCCTTGTGCCACATTTTGCTGAGTGGACAGCAAATAAATATAATCCATTTCAAATGGATAGTACCAGTCAAGGATCCGTCACTTGACACTCAGCCCAACACTGTTGGACTGAGGTACACCGCCTGGGTAATACCTAGGAGGTCCACCCTCCCAGGCCTTGCCACCGGGCTTTCCGGTGGGGCAAGTTTATTGCTTGTTGCCTGAGGCGCCCCGACCGGGGAATGCACACGGGGTTACTCAGGCAATTTTAAAAATTCCAGGAGTGCCCCTCCTTTAGGGGAGCCTGCTGGGTTACCACTTTCCGGCCTTGTGCCACATTTTGCTGAGTGGACAGCAAATAAATATAATCCATTTCAAATGGATAGTACACGTCAAGGATCCGTCACTTGACACTCAGCTCAACAGGTGAGGGGCCGGAGACCGGCCCAGCACCTGTTGGACTGAGGTACACCGCCTGGGTAATACCTAGGAGGTCCACCCTCCCAGGCCTTGCCACCGGGCTTTCCGGTGGGGCAAGTTTATTGCTTGCTGCCTGAGGCGCCCCGACCGGGGAATGCCGACGGGGTTACTCAGGCAATTTTTAAAATTGCAGGAGTGCCCCTCCTTTAGAGGAGCCTGCTGGGTTACCACTTTCCGGCCTTGTGCCATATTTTGCTGAGTGGACAGCAAATAAATATAATCCATTTTAAATTGATAGTACCAGTCAAGGATCCGTCACTTGACACTCAGCCCAACAGGTGAGGGGCCGGAGACCGGCCCAGCACCTGTTGGACTGAGGTACACCGCCTGGGTAATACCTAGGAGGTCCACCCTCCCAGGCCTTACCACTGGGCTTTCCGGTGGGGCAAGTTTATTGCTTGCTGCCTGAGGCGCCCCGACCGGGGAATGCACACGGGGTTACTCAGGCAATTTTAAAAATTGCAGGAGTGCCCCTCCTTTTGGGGAGCCTGCTGGGTTACCACTTTCCGGCCTTGTGCCACATTTAGCTGAGTGGACAGCAAATAAATATAATCCATTTCAAATGGATAGTACCAGTCAAGGATCCGTCACTTGACACTCAGCCCAACAGGTGAGGACCCGGAGACACGCCCAGCACCTGTTGGACTGAGGTACACCGCCTGGGTAATACCTAGGAGGTCCACCCTCCCAGGCCTTGCCACCGGGCTTTCCGGTGGGGCAAGTTTATTGCTTGCTGCCTGAGGCATCTAGACCGGGGAATGACGACGGGGTTACTCAGGCAATTTTTAAAATTGCAGGAGTGCCCGTCCTTTAAGGGAGCCTGCTGGGTTACCACTTTCCGGCCTTGTGCCACATTTTGCTGAGTGGACAGCAAATAAATATAATCCATTTCAAATGAATAGTACCAGTCAAGGATCCGTCACTTGACACTCAGCCCAACAGGTGAGGGGCCGGAGACCGGCCCAGCACCTGTTGGACTGAGGTACACCGCTGGTTAATACCTAGGAGGTCCACCCTCCCAGGCCTTGCCACTGGGCTTTCCGGTGGGGCAAGTTTACTGCTTGCTGCCTGAGGCGCCCCGACCGGGGAATGCCGACGGGGTTACTCAGCCAATTTTTAAAATGGCAGGAGTGCCCCTCCTTTAAGGGAGCCTGCTGGGTTACCACTTTCCGGCCTTGTGCCACATTTTGCTGAGTGGACAGCAAATAAATATAATCCATTTCAAATGGATAGTACCAGTCAAGGATCCGTCACTTGACACTCAGCCCAATAGGTGAGGGGCAGGAGACCGGCCCAGCACCTGTTGGACTGAGGTACACCGCCTGGGTAAAACCTAGGAGGTCCACCCTCCCAGGCCTTGCCACCGGGCTTTCCGGTGGGGCAAGTTTATTGCTTGCTGCCTGAGGCGGCCCGACCGGGGAATACCGACGGGATTACTCCGGCAATTTTTAAAATTGCAGGAGTGCCCCTCCTTTAGGGGAGCCTGCTGGGTTACCACTTTCCGGCCTTGTGCCACATTCTGCTGAGTGGACAGCAAAAAAATATAATCCATTTCAAATGGATAGTACACGTCAAGGATCCGTCACTTTACACTCAGCCCTACAGGTGAGGGGCCGGAGACCGGCCCAGCACCTGTTGGACTGAGGTACACCGCCTGGGTAATACCTAGGAGGTCCACCCTCCCAGGCCTTGCCACCGGGCTTTCCGGTGGGGCAAGTTTATTGCTTGCTGCCTGAGGCGCCCCCACCGGGGAATGCCGACAGGGTTACTCAGGCAATTTTTAAAATTGCAGGAGTGCCCCTCCTTTAGGGGAGCCTGCTGGGTTACCACTTTCCGGCCTTGTGCCACATTTTGCTGAGTGGACAGCAAATAAATATAATCCATTTCAAATGGATAGTACACGTCAAGGATCCGTTACTTGACACTCAGCCCAACAGGTGAGGGGCCGGAGACCGGCCCAGCACCTGTTGGACTGAGGTACACCGGTGGTTAATACCTAGGAGGTCCACCCTACCAGGCCTTGCCACTGGGCTTTCCGGTGGGGCAAGTTTACTGCTTGCTGCCTGAGGCGCCCCGACCGGGGAATGCCGACGGGGTTACTCAGCCAATTTTTAAAATTGCAGGAGTGCCCCTCCTTTAGGGGAGCCTGCTGGGTTACCACTTTCCGGCCTTGTGCCACATTTTGCTGAGTGGACAGAAAATAAATATAATCCATTTCAAATGGATAGTTCCAGTCAAGGATCCGTCACTTGACACTCAGCCCAATAGGTGAGGGGCCGGAGACCGGCCCAGCACCTGTTGGACTGAGGTACACCGCCTGGGTAAAACCTAGGAGGTCCACCCTCCCAGGCCTTGCCACCGGGCTTTCCAGTGGGGCAAGTTTATTGCTTGCAGACTGAGGCACCCCGACAGGGGATTGCCGACGGGGTTACTCAGGCAATTTTAAAAATTGCAGGAGTGCCCCTCCTTTAGGGGAGCCTACTGGGTTACCACTCTCCGGCCTTGTGCCACATTTTGCTGAGTGGACAGCAAATAAATATAATCCATTTCAAATGGATAGTACCAGTCAAGGATCCGTCACTTGACACTCAGCCCAACAGGTGAGGGGCCGGAGACCGGCCCAGCACTTGTTGGACTGAGGTACACCGCCTGGGTAATACCTAGGAGGTCCACCCTCCCACGCCTTGCCACCGGGCTTTCCGGTGGGGCAAGTTTATTGCTTGCTGCCTGAGGACCCCCGACCGGGGAATGCCGACGGGGTTACTCAGGCAATTTTTAAAATTGCAGGAGTGCCCCTCCTTTAGAGGAGCCTGCTGGGTTACCACTTTCCGGCCTTGTGCCACATTTTGCTGAGTGGACAGCAAATAAATATAATCCATTTCAAATGGATAGTACCAGTCAAGGATCCGTCACTTGACACTCAGCCCAACAGGTGGGGGGCCGGAGACCTGCCCAGCACCTGTTGGACTGAGGTACACCGTCTTGGTAATACGTAGGAGGTCCACCCTCCCAGGCCTTGCCACTGGGCTTTCCGGTGGGGCAAGTTTATTGCTTGCTGCCTGAGGCGCCCCGACCGGGGAATGCTGACGGGGTTACTCAGCCAATTTTTAAAATTGCAGTAGTGCCCCTCCTTGAGGGGAGCCTGCTGAGTTTCCACTTTCCGGCCTTGTGCCACATTTTGCTGAGTGGACAGCAAATAAATATAATCCATTTCAAATGGATAGTACCAGTCAAGGATCCGTCACTTGACACTCAGCCCAACAAGTGAGGGGCCGGAGACCGGCCCAGCAACTGTTGGACTGAGGTACACCGCCTGGGTAAAACCAAGGAGGTCCACCCTCCAAGGCTTTGCCACCGGGCTTTCCGGTGGGGCAAGTTTATTGCTTGCTGCCTGAGGCATCTAGACCGGGGAATGCCGACGGGGTTACTAAGGCAATTTTTAAAATTGCAGGAGTGCCCCTCCTTTAGGGGAGCCTGCTGGGTTACCACTTTCCGGCCTTGTGCCACATTCTGCTGAGTGGACAGCAAATAAATATAATCCATTTCAAATGGATAGTACCAGTCAAGGATCCGTCACTACACTCATTCCAACAAGTGAGGGGCCGGAGACCGGCCCAGCAACTGTTGGACTGAGGTACACCGCCTGGGTAAAACCAAGGAGGTCCACCCTCCAAGGCTTTGCCACCGGGCTTTCCGGTGGGGCAATTTATTGCTTGCTGCCTGAGGCGCCTAGACCGGGGAATGCCGACGGGGTTACTCAGGCAATTTTTAAAATTGCAGGAGTGCCCCTCCTTTAGGGGACCCTGCTGGGTTACCACTTTCCGGCCTTGTGCCACATTTTGCTGAGTGGACAGCAAATAAATATAATCCATTTCAAATGGATAGTACCAGTCAAGGATCCGTCACTTGACACTCAGCCCAACAAGTGAGGGGCCGGAGACCGGCCCAGCAACTGTTGGACTGAGGTACACCGCCTGGGTAAAACCAAGGAGGTCCACCCTCCAAGGCTTTGCCACCGGGCTTTCCGGTGGGGCAAGTTTATTGCTTGCTGCCTGAGGCGCCTAGACCGGGGAATGCCGACGGGGTTACTCAGGCAATTTTTAAAATTGCAGGAGTGCCCCTCCTTTAGGGGAGCCTGCTGGGTTACCACTTTCCGGCCTTGTGCCACATTTTGCTGAGTGGACAGCAAATAAATATAATCCATTTCAAATGGATAGTACCAGTCAAGGATCCGTCACTTGACACTCAGCCCAACAAGTGAGGGGCCGGAGACCGGCCCAGCAACTGTTGGACTGAGGTACACCGCCCGGGTAAAACCAAGGAGGTCCACCCTCCAAGGCCTTGCCCCCGGGCTTTCCGGTGGGGCAAGTTTATTGCTTGCTGCCTGAGGCGCCTAGACCGGGGAATGCCGACGGGGTTACTCAGGCAATTTTTAAAATTGCAGGAGTGCCCCTCCTTTAGGGGAGCCTGCTGGGTTACCACTTTCCGGCCTTGTGCCACATTTTGCTGAGTGGACAGCAAATAAATATAATCCATTTCAAATGGATAGTACCAGTCAAGGATCCGTCACTTGACACTCAGCCCAACAAGTGAGGGGCCGGAGACCGGCCCAGCACCTGTTGGACTGGGGTACACTGCCTGGGTAATACCTAGGAGGTCCACCCTCCCAGGCCTTGCCACCGGGCTTTCCGGTGGGGCAAGTTTTTTGCTTGCTGCCTGAGGCGCCCCGACCGGGGAATGCCGACGGGGTTACTCAGGTTATTTTTAAAATTGCAGGAGTGCCCCTCCTTTAGGGGAGCCTGCTGGGTTACCACTTTCCGGCCTTGTGCCACATTTTGCTGAGTGGACAGCAAATAAATATAATCCATTTCAAATGGATAGTATCAGTCAAGGATCCGTCACTTGACACTCAGCCCAACAGGTGAGGGGCCGGAGACCGGCCCAGCACCTGTTGGACTGAGGTACACTGCCTGGGTAATACCTAGGAGGTCCACCCTCCCACGCCTTGCCACCGGGCTTTCCGGTGGGGCAAGTTTATTGCTTGCTGCCTGAGGCGCCCCGACCGGGGAATGCCGACGGGGTTACTCAGGCAATTTTTAAAATTGCAGGAGTGCTCCTCCTTTAGGGGAGCCTGCTGGGTTACCACTTTCCGGCCTTGTGCCACATTTTGCTGAGTGGACAGCAAATAAATATAATCCATTTCTAATGGATGGTACCAGTCAAGGATCCGTCACTTGACACTCAGCCCAACAGGTGAGGGGCCGGAGACCGGCCCAGCACCTGTTGGACTGAGGTACACCGCCTGGGTAATACCTAGGAGGTCCACCCTCCCAGGCCTTGCCACCGGGCTTTCCGGTGGAGCAAGTTTATTGCTTGCTGCCTGAGGCGCCCCGACCGGGGAATGCCGACGGGATTACTCAGGCAATTTTTTAAATTGCAGGAGTGCCCCTCCTTTAGGGGAGCCTGCTGGGTTCCAACTTTCCTGTTTTCTGCCACATTTTGCTGAGTGGACAGCAAATAAATATAATCCATTTCAAATGGCTAGTACCAGTCAAGGATCCGTCACTTGACACTCAGCCCAACAGGTGAGGGGCCAGACACCGGCCCAGCACTTGTTGGACTGAGGTACACCGCCTGGGTAATACCTAGGAGGTCCACCCTCCCACGCCTTGCCACCGGGCTTTCCGGTGGGGCAAGTTTATTGCTTGCTGCCTGAGGACCCCCGACCGGGGAATGCCGACGGGGTTACTCAGGCAATTTTTTAAATTGCAGGAGTGCCCCTCCTTTAGGGGAGCCTGCTGGGTTACCACTTTCCGGCCTTGTGCCACATTTTGCTGAGTTGACAGCAAATAAATATAATCCATTTCAAATGGATAGTACCAGTCAAGGATCCGTCACTTGACACTCAGCCCAACATGTGGGGGGCCGGAGACCGTCCCAGCACCTGTTGGACTGAGGTACACCGCCTTGGTAATACCTAGGAGGTCCACCCTCCCAGGCCTTGCCACTGGGCTTTCCGGTGGGGCAAGTTTATTGCTTGCTGCCTGAGGCGCCCCGACCGGGGGATGCCGACGGGGTTACTCAGCCAATTTTTAAAATTGCAGGAGTGCCCCTCCTTTAGGGGAGCCTGCTGGGTTTCCACTTTCCGGCCTTGTGCCACATTTTGCTGAGTGGACAGCAAATAAATATAATCCATGTCAAATGGATAGTACCAGTCAAGGATCCGTGACTTGACACTCAGCCCAACGGGTGAGGGGCCGGAGACCGGCCCAGCACCTATTGGACTGAGGTACACCGCCTGGGTAATACTAGGAGGTCCACCCTCCCAGGCCTTGCCACCGGGCTTTCCGGTGGGGCAAGTTTATTGCTTGCTGCCTGAGAACCCCCGACCGGGGAATGCAGACGGGGTTACTCAGGCAACTTTTAAAATTGCAGGAGTGCCCCTCCTTTAGGGGAGCCTGCTGGGTTACCACTTTCCGGCCTTGTGCCACATTTTGCTGAGTGGACAGCAAATAAATATAATCCATTTCAAATGGATAGTACCAGTCAAGGATCCGTCACTTGACACTCAGCCCAACAGGTGAGGGGCTGGAGACCGGCCCAGCACCTGTTGGACTGAGGTACACCGCCTGGGTAATACCTAGGAGGTCCACCCTCCCAGGCCTTGCCACCGGGCTTTCCGGTGGAGCAAGTTTATTGCTTGCTGCCTGAGGCGCCCCTACCGGGGAATGCCGACGGGGTTACTCAGGCAATTTTTAAAATTGCAGGAGTGCCCCTCCTTTAGGGGAGCCTGCTGGGTTGCCACTTTCCTGTTTTCTGCCACATTTTGCTGAGTGGACAGCAAATAAATATAATCCATTTCAAATGGCTAGTACCAGTCAAGGATCCGTCACTTGACACTCAGCCCAACAGGTGAGGGGCTGGAGACCGGCCCAGCACCTGTTGGACTGAGGTACACCGCCTGGTTAATACCTAGGAGGTCCACCCTCCCAGGCCTTGCCACCGGGCTTTCCGGTGGGGCAAGTTTATTGCTTACTGCCTGAGGCGCCCCGACCGGGGAATGCCGACGGGATTACTCAGGCAATTTTTAAAATCGCAGGAGTGCCCCTCCTTTAGGGGAGCGTGCTGGGTTACCACTTTCCGGCCTTGTGCCACATTTTGCTGAGTGGACAGCAAATAAATATAATCCATTTTAAATGTGGAAATTAATGAATCGCACAGGTAAGAAATTCATTTTTATATTATGAAAATGTTAGTAATTGCAATTTAGAATAGGAAATTGGATCAAATTTTTGTAACATGTCTTCTTCCTAAGATTAAGGGTGGTGGTGTTTGATCAACACTGCTGGGGGCCATGATTTAATATACTGTTTTGTTTTTAAATCCCCGAAACAGTGTTTCATTGTAAACAACTGATGATCCCTTGAAAAATAAAAAAATAAAATTGGTATTATATTAAATTCCAGAGAGTTGATGCAGTGATTGCAGGTGATTAAATGACTCACTGACTAGATTTTTTTTTTTTTTTAACGAATGATAAAAAGTAAATTTTTGTATGGTTTCAAATGTCAAAAACTTCAAAGACTATATATATATATATATATACACTTGTGCCCGATATTATTCATATCCCCCCTTAAAAATTGAGTTTATTAGGTGTAACTTTGTAAGAATTTATTGGTTACGTCCATATTGATACATATTCTTAATAAACCTCTTCTGATCATTTTCGTCATTTTAAAATCTTGGAATACTTGTAATAAAAGAAATATACAGCTATTTATAAAATCTGCAATGTTCAAAAATAATCATACCCCCTTATTTTTTCAGTATTTATCGAGTTTCTGACTGTTTGTTTCCTGTTTGATTCTTATTTTGAATGCTTTTATACAACCTTTGATTAATTTCATTTCGTTTTTTGCATTTTTCAGAAATTAAAATGATATCAACTGAAAACCAATAAAAGAATAAAAATTATTAGAATGGGGAAGAAAAAAGAGCTTAGTAATGATCTTAGGACTAGAATTGTGAATCCACATAGGGATGGTTTAGGTTACAAGTCAATTTCCAAGAAATTTGAGGTCCCTACAGCAACAGTACAGAGCATCATCAAAAAATTCCAGAGCCACCACACAACAAACAACTTGATTGGTAGAGGAAGGAAAAGGAAACTGTCTGCTAGAGCCACCAGGAATATTGTAAGAAGTGTTAATGCAAATCCAACCACCACTACTAAGGACATTTTAGAAAATCTGGAGTCTTCTGGCATAAAAATATCAAGGCTAACATTGCAAAGGACTCTGCATGAAAATGGTCTGAAAGGAAGAAGACAGAGAAGGACTCCATTGCACACCGGAAAACACCTTGCAGCACGTCTAAAGTTTGCTAGGACCCATGTGAATTCTCCAGAGTCTGTTTTCCCAAGTATGTTGTGGACTGACGAAACAAAAATTGAATTGTTTGGCCATATGGATGCTTCTTACGTTTGGAGGAAGAAAGGAGAAGCTTACAACCCAAAGAACACCATACCCACGGTGAAACATGGTGGTGGTAGCCTAATTTTTGGGGGCTCCTTTTCGGCTAGTGGTCCAGGTAGTTTGTTCAAGATAGATGGAACCATGAAGAAGGAGCAATATTTGGAGATACTCCAGAAAAAACATTAGACAGGATGCGGAGAAGCTCCATTTAGGACCAAACTGGGTCCTTCAACAGGATAATGATCCAAAACATACTGCCAAAATAGTCAAGGAATGGTTTGAGGATAATCAAATTAATGTTTTGGAATGACCTAGCCAGAGTCCCGACCTGAACCCTATCGAAAACCTTTGGAACATATTGAAAACTGAGGTTAAAAAGCGGAAACCTAGAAATTTGAGGGATTTAGAGAACTACTGCATTGAAGAATGGTCAAAAATCAGTGTTGATTCTTGTAAAAACCTTGTTGATAAACATCCAAAACGGTTACAGGCAGTTATTAAGAATAAAGGGCATGCTATTGACTATTAGTAAGAGAGGTATGAATAATTTTGAACTAGTGCCATTATCGTTTTCCTTTGTATAATGTTTCAAACTTGCATAATTTATTTATTTGTTCAGTTTAAATTACATGCTTATGCTTGATTTATTGTTTGAAATCCCTTTAATATTGTCTACCTTCTGGTTTGAGCAATATTCTTATAGAAATCTACAATGATCCGAGGGGTATGAATAATATCGGGCACAAGTGTATATATATATATATATATATATATATATATATATATATATATATATATAGGTCCTGGATATGACCTTAAACTATATCCAGTGGTGAGGCCCCAGCTTGCAGGCTTTGAGGTGTGTGGTGCAACGCTTTCATTGCCATTTCCCCAGGTCCACTCTGACCCGGTGGTTCTGTCGGTGGGACATTATAATACACCGACTACCCAACTGCATAGGGTAAAAGTCGCTCAAGGCGGTCCTGGATATGACCTTAAACTATATCCAGTGGTGAGGCCCCAGCTTCTGGGCTTTGGAGAGTATTGAGCCACCCTTTAATTACCATTGCTCCCAGGTCCGCATTAAATAACCCGAAAAGGGTTGATATGCCGTAAAACAAAAACAAACAAACAACCACTCTGACCCGGAGTGATAGTACCTGTTAGTGTCCCAACTATGGGTTAAATAGAAACCGACTTGAAAACAACAAATATATTCTATTAAAAAATGTTTCTTCAAAATCTTTGGATTCGACATGAATTAACCTGAAAAGGGTTGATATGCCGTAAAACAAAACAACCAACCATATATAAATATATATATATATATATATATATATATATATATATATATATATATATATTTGAGGGTAATTTTATGAGTTCCAAATCTGGGCGACTGTTGATCAGAATTAAACAAAGGAAGGCTCGTTGGAAATCTATTTAGCTGCATCGTGTAGGGTTCTGTGTGACAGTTACCCTTAATGTCGCACCATTTTGTTTAAACAAGTGGCGATCACTTTCTATATAAATTCACCGTACAAAGAGCACCCATTTTATGGCTTGCTTTGCTATAAAGTTGGTGTTTATTTTTAAAACAATAATTTAGCCATATCATCGTTCCGTGGGGTTTTAACTGTTGTTTACCTATAACAGTTTTGAATTCCTTTTTGTTGGTGGAAAGATACTGCTTCTTTACCAATATTTCAATCATAGGCATTTTTCTCTCGTAGATTTGCATATGAATTACAAAATATCTGATATTTTCCAAAAACCATCACCTTGATGAAGGGGAGACTGAAACTTGCTGCTATAGGTTTAAATAATCAGAAATAACAGCAACGGGAGACTTGATTCCAAATAGTTCTGATATGTTATATCTCTCCTGTTTTGTTTTCAAGTATTAAGTAAATTTCACAGTGTTACCAATTATTTGATACTGGAGATATTCATAATCGTACCTTATTTCCAAAAGAGTGGAGATATAATATATGAGAAATATTTGGAATAAAGTCTCCTCTTGTTGGACAGATATTTTAGCTACACAAACACACACACACACAAACACACACACATATATAATTTCAAGAGGGATAGAACAGTAGTCTAAAGAGCAGAGTATATTTTAATGTGATAGTAATATTACTAATTTAATTAAAATACAAGAAAAGAACAGTGCTCGTTGTAATTCAGATATATAATAAGCTCCATAGGTAAATATCCTACTTTAATATTTAGTAATGTGATTCATAATTTACAATTCAAATTCAAATTAAAAATTAAAAATCTGTTTCATAAGAAGGAACAACAACAAAGCCAGTAATTTGTACGATCGTTTCGGAAACGATGTTTTTATTAGGTTCATTTATGGTGTTTATATATATATATAAAAAACACCCAATACTTTTGATGATGAGGAGACTTAGTTTTTAAAAAAAACTATATGTCAAAATTATTGTCCATGACTTAATGTCTATCACAATAAAAACATCGTTTCCGAAACGATCGTACAAATTATTGACTTTGTTGTGTTTTTCTTATGAAACAGATTTTTTATTTTTAATTTGAACTTTAATTTTAAATCATCAATAACATTACTGTATATATATTCAACAATAACATTACTATATATATATATATATATATATATATAATTCTAAGTTAATATTTTCCAGAGATGAAGTAGCCATTGGGCTTTTTTACGAATTTATAGAATAGTGCTGAATACTGAAAAAAGACAAGACGTCATTTTTATCGGTTTTACATAAGGCTGAATATGTCACTACACGGACATGTTTCGGTCAGCTAGGTGATATTGCGTCGCCTGAAGAGGTCCCTACTTCCCTATAACTGCCCATGTTCAGAAAGTTGTTGCGACAAACTATGCTTATGTAAAACAAATATAAAGTATATTTTGATTTACTTTGGATTTTATATTTTAATCCCTTTTTTCCCATTTTATCTCTAAACCTTAATTGACTTTTGTTTTAGTCTGCAGTTTTGAAGAGACAAGTAAAGATCGACTATAAAACGCTTGGTGCCTCCCTTGAACCGTGTAAAGCTAGGTTGGTAAGTTTGACACAGTTGAGTGTTAAGAATGGTTTTGGTACTTCTGCTGTTTAAATCCCGTTTTTCCCCGTTAGTCTCGCTCGGCAACGACCGCCGGGCGACGGAAACCGCCGGATTATACCGACCGAACGGAAATTAACATAAAAACGAAAAAAGAAAGAAAATAAAACAAACAACGATAAGTTAATAAATTTTAGTGTTTTATTTATTTTTTATGACTACTGTGACTTTTTTTGGGGGGGGGGCAATTTTATTTAATTAGTGAATAAATATAATCCAATCTCCCCATATTAAGAATGGGTTTCGTGGCTGTTTTTTTATTCCGCAAGACTTTCTTATCGTGGTGAGTTAGGTGTGTTTATTCCGAAAGCCGTTCTTAACATGGGGAAGCTTAGGGTGTTTATTTCAAAAGCCGTTCCTTACATGAAGAGGTTAGGCGCGTTTATTATAAGCTGGGGCTGGTTGTAAAAATATACTGTTATTTTTCTTCCTTGTCACAAGATTAATTAAAGAAAAGCAATGATTCTCTGCCTTTCGTTTCTTTCTAAACTCTTTCCTTTCATTTCCTTTCTTTTTCTTGTCTCAAATTTTACCGTCTGCTCGCTCGCGTATTTTTTTTTTTTTTTGCTCACTCGGTATTTTTTTTAATTCCGCAAGCCTTTCTTAACGTGTGTAAGACAGCATCTCCTGTCATAGACGTGCGTCAAAAGTAGAGATGGTATTTATTTGCTCCCCCACTGAGCAAATTAGGCACAAGGCCGTTTTTAATGTGAGGTAAAAACCAGCTCCCCTAAAAGGGGTCACTCTGGTTACCAAAAATAATAATTGTCCCAGTATAGAGGGTTTCCCTTCCATTGACTGGTACAAATTATCTTAAGTGCAGTATCTGCCGGAACAGATACTACACTTTGATCTTGGCAAAAAGGCCAAGAACTGGTGCGTCAAAAGTAGAGATGGTATTTATTTGCTCCCCCACTGAGCAAATTAGGCACAAGGCCGTTTTTAATGTGAGGTAAAAACCAGCTCCCCTAAAAGGGGTCACTCTGGTTACCAAAAATAATAATTGTCCCAGTATAGAGGGTTTCCCCTCCATTGACTGGTACAAATTATCTTAAGTGCAGTATCTGCCGGAACAGATACTACACTTTGATCTTGGCAAAAAGGCCAAGAACTGGTGCGTCAAAAGTAGAGATGCGTCATTGATGGAAGGAGTTTTAATTTAATTTCCAACTTGGATTGTTTCTGTTGTTTTAGAGATTGATTGCCCCCATATCAGAAAAATAAACATTTTTTTTTTAACTCGAAGGCAAATAGACAGACAACTGAAAAATCACCATGAAATTTCTAAAACCTTCCTTAATAAAAGTCTAAATCTTGAAAAAAAAACTTTATGTCATTTACATAGATTTGTATTCATTTTTATCTATTGTAAAATGCTTCATTGCCACCAGCAAGAACTACGGCATACACATGTACCTGAAGGTAAACCTTTCTGATTTTACTTTGGCTCCATGTCAGGTTTCATGTCACGTGTCTAACATCAGAAATAATGTCATTCTACAAGGGTCGCTGCAGTCATTTTAGCGCGTCATGACGTCTCGAATATCGAGAGTCGCAGATTTCAGTTGATGGTTCGTTCGAAACGTCACTGCATTTGTCTGAGATTGTAAACACTTCGATAAATCACGTCGCCCTCGGCGTCAGTAGAAACGCTCAAAGCAAACAGCGAGTAAACTGTCAAGCTCGTGGCCGACCTGCCATCATCTATTTCTTCCACTGACCCCTGCCCCCCCCCTTCAACCGGCGCCAAACATCATTTGACTTCCTACAAGCAAGTCAAACATGTTTCACCTGCCTTTTTCAGCTGAGCTTCTCGTTAATTAACGAAATCACATTCTTCAGCATTTGATTTACATACGGGATAAAAAAAAATCAGTTCCGGATTTATTTTTTTTTTAGATAAGGAATTTTAATTTATATTATATTAATTTTTCGGAGTGTCGTTCTTATTATTAAGCTAATTTCTATAACGTTTTACAGGTTTAACAAACGACCTTACTTAGCTGCGCCCTTCGTACAAAAAAATCCTAACTCAGTGAATTTGTACCAAACCCTAATGCAACGGATAAAGGGGCTAATTTATATTCAGTTTATATTTTAAGTTTTAGTTAAGTTTTTAGATATTGTGTTGGACAAAGATGGCGGCGTAGTTACGATCAGTAACTAAGATGGCGGCCAAGAATCAAATGCGGTCCGCGGCGTAGTTAACCTGTTAAGTTCTTAGATATTGTGTTGAACAAATATGGTGGCGTAGTTCAGATCAGTAACCAAGATGGCGGCCAATAATCAAATACGGTCCGTGCCGTAGTTAACGGCGAACCAATTCAATCCAAAATTCGACAATTTTTATAATAATTTTTAAAAGTTTTCATTGGTTTTTAGCACAGCCGTTGGTTATAACAATGATTGGCGAATCCATTCGTTTCATACCCCCACCAGTCCTCTGATGGGAAGGTCTCCTAGCGGCTTCGGTTGCGGGGAGACAGGGTAGTACACGTTAAGGATTCGTCAGTTGACACTCAGCCCAACAGATGAGGGGCCGGGAACCGGACCAGCACCTGTTGGACTGAGGTACGCCGCCTGGGTAATACCTAGGAGGTCCACCCTCCCAGGCCTTGCCACCGGTGGGGCATGTTTATTGCTTGCTGCCTGAGGCGCCCCGACCGGGGAATGCCGACGGGTTACTCAGGCAATTTTTAAAATTGCAGGAGTACCCCTTCTTTAGGGGAGCATGCGGGGTTCCCACTTTCCGGCCTTGTACCACATAATGCTGATGTTGGCAGCATTTAAATATATACCCCCACCAGTCCTCTGATGGGAAGGTCTCCTAGCGGCATCTGTTGCAGGGAGACAGGATAGTACACGTCAAGGATTCGTCACTTGACACTCAGCCCGACAGGTAAAGGGCCGGGAACCGGCCCAGCACCTGTTGAACTGAGATACGCCGCCTGGGTAATACCTAGGAGGTCCACCCTCCAAGGCCTTGCCATTGGGCTTTCCGGTGGAGTAAGTTAATTGCTTACTGCCTGAGGCGCCCCTACCGGGGAATGCCGACGGGGTTACTCTGGCAATTTTTAAAAAGTTGCAGGAGTGCCCATCCTTTAGGGGAACCTGTTCGATCCCCACTTTCCGGCCTTGTGCCACATTTTGCCGAAATGGGTGGCAGATAAATAACTACCCCCATCAGGAGTAAAAAACATTTTACAGTGATAGTGTCCTTGGGGTTTAAGGTTCAATTCTCAGTGCGAACGATACTTAGAATATAATCACTCATGATGGTTGGTTTGTTTTTGTTTCACGGCATATCAACCATTTTCAGATTATTTAATGCCGAATCCAAAGATTTTGAAGACACATTTTTTAATAGAATATATTTGTTATTTTTAAGTCAGTTCCTATTTAACCCATAGTTGGAACCCTAACAGGTACTCCCGCTCCGGGTCAGAGTGGACCTGGGAGCAATGGCAATTAAAGGGTGGATCCACACTCCCCAAAGCCCGCAAGCTGGGGCCTCCCCACTGGATATCGTTTTAGGGCATATCTAGGACGATATCACTAATGACTTAAAATGTTTACTCGGTCATGGCTGACGGAACGAAAACAAACTATGCCTGTGGAGGGATTCGGTTAGAAATTCTGACAGATTCTTTAGTTTCACATAAATATTCCCGACTTAGAGAAGACTTACTTCAAGAAAGCCGTGTGTTATACCGGCGAAATGATGTAAGAATTATCTACAAGCTGAGAACAATAGTCCGAAGAATGAACATAAATTGAGCAGCAGTTTTTCCTCCTGTGCATGTTTCATTGTACAGCGAGGATGTTTGTTTCTGTTGCGGTCCGTTTTTTTTCCATTGGGCGGGTCGATTTTGAAACCGCCTGTTTGAATGGAACATGAAATTTGCGATAGTCGCGAATGTTTTCGACTTTCATGAGTCGTCTACATGCGAGTGATAAATTAAAGAATTGAATTTTGTGAATTTACTGAAAAAATCGATTAAAATTGGTTTAAATCGTTAAAAGCGTGTAAGGGTGCCCACCCCATATTGCACCTGACTGATAGCCAGCTTGTTTATACGAATGAGTATGGCTTCCATAATTTGAGGCGAACGTCATAATGTGAGACGACTAAAATGGCGGTAGGTTATAAATATGTCTCTAAACTCCTTTTGAAGTGTCACGTGCAACAGAGTGTTGGTAGTTAGAGATGTTGGAGGAGTCAGGTAACATGAAAGCAGGGGAGATATACGCGTTCTGGCCATGCAGATGTATGAGTTGTTATTGGAAACACATTTCCCTATACGACATTTAAAAAATATACACAAGTTTTCAGTAAATTGCCGTCAGGTGTTGTGTAATGGCTTATTTGTAAGTGAGTTCTTTTAATTTTTTATAATTAGCGCACAAATATTTTTAATGATTTTAGACGATTTTAGTCGTATTTTTCAATAAATTCAATAATCGCAAGTTTTACTTCATCACTCGCCTGAGGAAAAATAATTAAAGTCGAAAACGTTTGCGAGTATGACATTTTTTTACACTTGAACAAAGCGTACGAACATTGACCCGCCTAATGGAAAAAAATGATCTCAAGAAAAACAAACAGTGAAATGTTCATATATATATATATATATATATATATATATATATATATATATATATATATATACATATTTATATATATTTATAGATGTATATGCATATTTCCCAAATGTGCATATATATATATATATGTGTGTGTGTGTATATATATCTTTCTCTCGCTCTCTCTCTCTCTCTCTCTCTCTCTCTCTATATATATATATATATATATATATATATATATATATACTTACACATATACAGGTGACCCATAAAAACGGGCCCAAGCTCTATGGTCTCTTTTGTTTTTTTGTTTTTTTTTGGGGGGTCACCCTGTATATATAAATGCATATGCACATTTCTCTGTTTTTCTTGAGATCATTTATATATATATACATATATATATGTATATATATATATATATATATATATATATATATATATATATATATATATATACTAGCAAAAGTACCCGTCGTTGACTGAGCTCCCAAACAGCCTACAAAAAATGGACTCTGATTTATGAAAGTATGATAGATTATAAAAAGGAAGGTTTGTAAAGAGATAGCTTCAAATTTGGGGGTATCAGAACCGAATCAAAATATGATGAAAGTAAAAATAAAATAGATAAATCCCATAATTTATTATACCATACCTGTTCACACAGAAAAAATATCACAATATTCTGTGGAGCTATATTGAAAAAGCTTGTTAAACTTTGTGACATATTTCCATTCTATGAAGGTCAGGCGCGAACGAACACTCCATAATTTTATTAGACCATATTTCTTCAAACTGAAACATAATTATCAAAGTATACTTACGCAGATAGATATGAAAAGTTTTTATTAAAGTGTGTGTCTATTTCCATTCTATGGAGGCCAGGCGCGAACGCAGACCCCACAATTATATTATACCATCCCTATTTCAGTTAAAACATACTTATCAAAGTATTCTTATGTACATATATATCACAAACACTTGTAAACGTTTTTCTTTAATTTTTATTTTTTTTATTTCCATGCGTTCGGGACCAGGCCCGAACGCAGACCCCACAATTTTAATGAACTACTGTTTTGCCAGATCAAACATACCCATTCCTGTGTCTCGATACATCCTCTATCATTATATGTAATCAGTTTTCTTAAAATAGTCAACCATATAGGAGCCTATTCGTGACCACACACACACACACACATTCAGCTTTATATTATAGAAGATATATAAGTAGAAAAAGTCAAGATGCTGTAAAATTACATTTACAATATGTTATTCAAAACAGAAATACAAAATAAAGGTAAAGTTCCTTATTATATGGAGTTTCAAAAACTGTCAATAATTCCTTCGGTTTCAAATAGAATATCGAAGATTTCAGCCCGCAGATACACTTTCGAGCCAAACTCTTCCTTTTTCAATTATGCCTAATACACTTCGGGATACTTTGAGAAATTTTAATTCACCCAATATAAACTTCCCAGAGGCGTCTTAAATTCACACAATTAAAATTAATTACGCCCAAAAATTATTTAAGCTAATCAGCCAGATTTGGATGTGATTCGGTTAAGGTACATATATAATATTTTCCCGAGACCGTCTAAGAAAGAGGCAACATATCTGGTTTAACCACTCCCTTTAGCAATAACGTCTTAATATACCGAAGTAATTTTTTAGAATTGTAGAAAAATCGTTTAAATACCCACATAGCACTATTATAAATATTAATTCATTTTCTACTATGCCTAATCTAGTTAAACAATAATAACATCTAATAATAAATTAATAAATTAGTGCATACAAAAGGATGTAATCAATTATATATGTAGCTTAATCGAATCACATCAAAATCTTCTCTCTATTGTTTTTAATAACCTGAATATTAATCCAACTCTTCGTCAAGTTAACTCTAAAAAGTCATTTAAACTCCTTCATAAATTAGTTTTCCCCTAATTGCTAACAATGATAGTTACTATGTTAACCATACCAGCAATTCCCCGGATATATTGCCGTTTTCTACAACTATTATCCAAGCTGGAAATATCTATAACCACAAAAATTCTCGCAGCATTTCTGCATCTAATTTTAATAATAGCACTCGTGTAATTAACATTCAACGAACACCTCCTAAAACATAGACGTACACCTGTCCAACCTTCACGCTAATTAAACTCCGCATTTCAAACCATGCCCATTCATTAAACGGAGAAAACATTGATAGCAATAAGGGCACGACGATTTCTATATTAATAAAAATCTTAGGGGTAAAAACATAAGCTTCTCCATTAAATGATCAATACTTCAAAAACTTAAATCTTACACTCCTATCGTTTAGTTTTCTCAGCTTTGTATATCTGTATCTGTAAGAATTACACTTTATTAAAAGTATTTACATAATTAATTCTAAAAATGAATTCATTTTTTAAAAATACAAGTATAGCCAATTTGAAATTGCATAAATATTTCCAACCCCCAATTAAATTTATTTTAGAGTTATTAGCTGATAATTCTAATATCCCCCTGACCTGCAATTCCCCTATTACTAATCATTCCCTTTTCTTTTTTATTCATCATTCTCTAACTACCTTTATGCCCCCATCCTCTGTTCATCTGTTTTTTACCTTTACGTCATTTTAATTTAACATTTTGCTTAAATTCCCTTTATATCGTTGTAATGAATCCACCCATTGCATTTTTCACCTTCTCATCATTTAGCCTAAGAACACACGAATTATACGCCTTTTTAATCAATACTACTTTATATTCAATAACTCAATTCCAATTTTTCTCCTATTTGTTTTTCTTCTATAGTTAACTACTTCCTGCTCTTTTAGTACTTTACCCCAAACTCTTACTTTTTCCATTCTTTCTGAACGGGATCTAACAGTTTATTACAATTAATCACTCTATATCTTCACTTGGATTCAACTTTAATCGATCGACCATTTTAACATTTGACAGTAAAAAAAAGACAAATGGATTATTTTTTTCTTTCTTAGTAAAGAGGATCATTCCTTAATATTCTTTTAAAATTGTTCAACTGGTAATTTATGGCAAGATTTAAAACGAGCACTGACTCTTGTAATGCAAGAGAAAAATAAGCCCTTTTAGAGGAGTTTGAAGCATCCACCCATTTAAGAAAACAGGATTTGCTCAATCAAAAATCAAGAGTATTTTATAAACACTATTTTTATTCTCTAACTACATACACAAGTTTGAATGTCTTACTTTCTAACCAATTTTGTGTTATCAGTTTTTACAGTTCTTTCGTGCACGACTTATTTATTAATATTATCTTTATCTAAAAGATTTTACCAATATATTTTGTTAATTATACATTTTTCGGAATCCGTTTATTGATTTATTTATCTTCTATCTTTTTCTTCCTTATCTGTCTTTCTCTTACACCAAGTAACCTTTTACATTATGCTTCTCTCCATCCCCTCTCCCTTGCATAATCTCTCCTTCTCTAACCCTTCTTTGGCCCGGTTAACAGCTCGATAGTACAACATCCCTCCTCCTGTTTTGACCGTATGAAGTTTCTATCTCGTATACTTATGAGTTTCATTCGTTCGTTCTTTTCCGATTTGCATCGGTCATGGAAGGTTATTTTGCAAACTGTCACGCTTAAAATCTAGTTTTCTAGTTTTTTAACTATTTTTCATTTTAACCTTATATTAAAAATAAAACTCGATATATCTCTAACCCTAGAATATGTTTTACACAGACTTGTCACTCCTCAGATACCACGGATATTTTTAAAAAATATTCTGAAGGATATCTTACTGAACTTTTGGGCATCCCTAATTACCCCCACACACACATATATATATATATATATATATATATATATATATATATATATATATATATATATATTAGACACCTTAGCGCGTTAAAACGAGCAAGATTTTGAGTCCGTTGTGCTGGACATGGGTCAAACATTTTAATTTGATTTAAGCCGCAAACAATAAATGTTAAGGGGTCAAAATTGAGGCCAAAGTTTAAAAAGTTGACCTCTGCGGTCTCTACGAAATTACAGACGAATTTTGGTCTAAACATTTGAAATCTTACATGAAGTTATTCACAAGTAGGCCAAGATATGAACAGTACATAGGGCCCGCACAAATCGCACTGAACTGCTACTAAAAATGTGTGTATATATATATATATATATATATATATATATATATATATATATGTATATAAACGTGACATTGTATATATCTGTATATATACATATATAAATGTATATATATACAATGTCACCATTTATATATATATATATATATATATAAACGTGACATTGTATATATCTGTATATATACATGTATATATATATATATATATATATATATATATATATTAGACATCTTAGCCCGTTAAAATGAGCGAGAGTTTTAGTCCGTTGTCCTGTAATGAGTGCCAAAACGATGCTTAAATATTGTAAAATCACTGCAGACGTTTTTAATTAAAAACGCACCCTTATTAATCCATATGTGTGCATCTTACAAATAGCATAAGTCTAAGCTGCACCTAAAAAAATAAGAAATAAAAAGAGAATTAAAATGTAGCTTAATCAATCCAGTGATTTTCTAGAAAAAGTTAATCAATTAGTTTTAAAAATCTAGAATATATGATAGTCGTTCCAATAGTAATGTCGCTTATATTATTCCGGTAAGAACCAGTCAAATAGGTTGTTCAAACCGCGTTATTATGATGACTGGCGGTATATATTCATGATCTGAATGTTTAAGACCCCTTTTGTAGTGTTACAGGAAAAAGGGCTGCCCCTTTTCCTGTAAATAAGAAGAACATAAGGTAAGTGGAAAATGAGATTCGGAAAAGCCGAGACTCAAACCTTGTAAGCAAGGTTCAGAGATAGATTTCGAAGTGAAATGTTAGATTTTCTTTATTGTTAAATTCCATATAAAATAGTTAGATATTGCTTGTATTTAAAAAGAATTAATTGTTTATTCTTCTATGAAAACTGAATTAAAAAGCTCAGCTAAAAAAGGATAAACAATAAAATTAAAAAATATATTGTAAAAAATTGGTTAGTTGAGAATTCTTTGGTTGCAGAAGTTAGTTTTGGACAAACATCTGCTTAGCCATGTGAGTTGGTCACGTTTTAGAACCACACATCTGACGTCATAGCAAAAAGGGAATTCTCATTAATAGGAGCAAGGATTAGCAGATTAGGAGAGTCGAGCAGTCAGGCAGTCAAGTTCGAACAGTCGGCATCGGTTGGTCGGAAAGAGCTGTCATGGTCAGAGGAGGGTCCCCTCAGGGGCACAGGGGTAGAAGTTTAACCATGTAGAACCAATATGAATTCCTGACGTCAAATCATTCGACCGGTAAAATTAAATAAAGAACATCATCGATTTTTGTAACTGTTGTCTTCGTGTCATCATTCAACAATTGAAGGTAATGTATTAATCATCTTAAAGTGAACTTTGCATAAACCCCTTTCCAAGTAATGTGTCCCCTTCCGCCATCATAAGTAATGACCGTCCCTTCTGATGTAAAAGAACAGTAATACACATTCACCCAATGCCACATCGATTGACTAACCTGGAGCAAGGGTAACGATGGTGCCTTGTCCCCACCCTCGTTTCCCGAACAATTCTCCAAGTTTCTGGTACACAACATAGGTTCTTTCTGTGAGCCTCAGTGTGATGGCCAGTATGGGCTTTTGTTTTGGATAGCCTACAAACGCGTTCGGTTTTTTCAGACTAGTTGATGGCAGATAGGCCAGTGGGGGAGCTATCGAATTCAGGGATCAACTTTAGGTCGAATTTATTCATAATCCTGAAATAATTTGTCATACAAAAACGGAAGGAAAAAAGATCCATGAAAATGGCATGACAGTAAAGTTGTAAATGTTTCCCTCGTTATTTTCATCATCGTTATCGTGTTATTAGTCCCCTGCTAAACATATCTCCTTATATGAAGCTCCTGCTATACAACAGTAGATATTGGCGGTGTGAGGTCCTAGGAAAGCAATTCCTACCATGCACCTGTGTCAGGGATGCATCATTGAACAGCAATAAACTATTAAAGATTCACCGGCATTTCTTCAAGCAAATAATTGGTTGTTGAATCTTCTATGTTGCTTTACTTCGAAGAAAATTTCATTTAATTTATGCATTTGTTCGGAAAACAACAACAAAACAATTTTACGTTATAAAAAATAAAGTGTTGCTTTAATTACAAAATTGTTTTATTAAAATTATATTTTCTTACGGAGACGTTTAAATGAATGTTTTTACAAGCATATATTGATACATTTTTAGATAAGAAATGGTTTAACTTTGGAATATTTTTGTGTTCGGAAAATACTCTTGTTTGTTACTTAATTGGCGTGGTATTGAACTAAGAAAGAATTGGAGTGATCACCCCCTTACATTGCCGCCGTCCATTTGCTGTAGAAATACCGTTGTAAAATATAATGTAAACTGGCCATCCAGTTCGAGACTGTAGTGTAGACTAGAACGAGTAACTATTTTTGTATTTCTAAAATTGCGATCAAGTAGTGATCAAAACACCATTTGGCCAAGAGAAGGTGTAATTATTTAGCAATCCAGAAGCATCCCGACTCAAAGTCCGCAGTAAACGGTGTCCGGTCAGATTCAGTTCCTAATATTAAACTTAATCCGTAATATAACTTCTGGTGAGAGTTTCAGTTTTCTATATTTATTTTATTAAATTGTTACATGAAAGTGCAGAATAGTTAACAAAGCTCCTCCCCACCCCGCGCCTCTCAGTGTTAAGAATGTTATTTAGCGTTATTTTTTCAGCATAGTTAAACTGCAAAAGGTTATTTAGGAAGCCATTCTTAACATGGAGCTTCGATAAAAAGCCTTCTTAACTATTCTGTACATTCGCCTAACAAATTGTGAGCACGAAAATATAAGCCAGGCGCTCATGAACAGAAAATGAACGTCATCCCCAATATTTATTGGAACCAAGTTTGACAAATGCTAAGGCCCAGATTGCTCGTGTAAGGCCACTAAAAAGAGAAAATAGTTCGTTTGCAACAGGACAACGCTAAGTCAGACAAAAGAGTGAAGACCATAGAATACGTGAAAAAATTCCATTAGAAAGTGCTGTCTTACCCATCGTGATATACAAGAGGGTTCGCCCCGCGCCTGGGTCCTAATCCCGGTATTTCTGCGACCCCGCCTTGGTAGTTAATAGTAATTA
Source organism: Euprymna scolopes (assembly GCF_053919585.1). Lineage (NCBI taxonomy): Eukaryota > Metazoa > Mollusca > Cephalopoda > Sepiida > Sepiolidae > Euprymna > Euprymna scolopes. The sequence continues at coordinate 20,808,336 of NC_136508.1, forward strand.
GTTATTTATCTACTGAAAATGTTCACTCTTCGAAGTGGTTAAAAAAGGACATTACTATGCTTTCTATTTTCATTTTAATTTTAAAAATGCATACAGTGAAAGCAATTAAATTTGCAACAGCATTGGTTTAAGAGAGATGAGTTAATATATGGTTAGATATAGTTTTGTAAGTTTAGGAATGTATGGTTACATATAGTTTATTAAGTTTAGGAATAGGATAAAGTGTTTATCATTTTCCTATTTCATTTCAAATTCCTTCTTTAATTTCATTGTCATAAGCAGAATTGTATCATCACATTCGTTTTCAATAAGAAATTTGTATTATTTATTTTAAACAAATGATCGGAATTCTCCTGAATCTTAATTCCAAGCCTATCTTCCCAGGTTCGAATTCTCGGACTATCCAATCTCATTTTTTACTTATTTACAAGAACAGGCGACTCTCCTCTAACACACACACACAAACATACACACACATACACACACACATATATATATGTCTGTGTGTGCGTATGTATCTATATATACGTGTATTTATATATATATATGTATATATGTATATCTATGTATATTTATGTGCATATATGTATATGTATGTATATATATATGTATATATTGATGTATATTATGTGTAGATGTATATGTACGTATATATATACATATGTTATTGTATATATATATATACATATATATATATGTATTTGTATATATATATATATATATATATATATATATATATATATATATATATATATATAAATGTATGCCAGGTAATGTTATATGCTACTGGTACCACGTAAGTCAGTACTACCTGTCTCATGGTCGGGTCACCGGCGACTTAACTGGTTTCCCCACCAGATTTGTTTGGTAAGGAGGGTAGGTAGTCTCCCTGAAGGATTAAAAACAAGACCTTCTAAAGGGCAAATTAACCCTGTTCCGGGGTCAACGGCCAACAAGCACCGTGTGTGTTTGTGTGTGCTGGGACGGAGAGTGCTCCTGTAAGCCGTGGTGAAGGCAACCTTTCTAGGAGAAGCAAATCTCTGATTTAAAAAAAAACGATAAAACGGAAGACAAATACCCGCATTAAGCTGGTCTGAAGTTTAACTTATTGTTGGCTATCTTGCTCTTGCTTGTTGCTGGATCTCAACGTTTTGAACCGAAAGCGAGATTTAGCAATCGTACAAAGTCAATACTCTGTGACATCATCTGTGTACAGATACTCCCTCAGGCATTTGTCTATTAAAATGGTCCTGTGTCGATGAGAAGGCGTTGCAATCATCATATGTATGTATATATATATATATATATATATATATATATATATATGTAGTATATTACGTGTACATATATATATACATATATGTATGTATACACATAATATATATGCATATATATATATATATATATATAGAGAGAGAGAGAGAGAGAGAGAGAGAGAGAGAGAGAGAGAATTCGAGGAAGAGAGTTTGTTGAAATAACTCCCTATGAATAAGTACTTTTTGTACAGAATATATAATATATCGTTTCTTGTGCAGAATATATTCCGTACAATAACTACAAATAATAACACGTATTGAAATCTAAATATGGGCGTTGGCTTTCACCACTCGGTTCTTAAATCTGCTGGAAATGAGTTATAGGTCTGCAAATACCATTCACTATTATTCGGCATCTGCAGTAGTATATGCATATATCTTCTCAGTTTTCTAGGGAAGGTACACGTTGAATAAGATTATATCGAAAATCTGTACATATATGCAGTCTGAAATATTGTATATCTGAAACTTTAAATAAAATGCGCCTATTTTCTTATTGAGCACACTTTCATAAATCTGATAGCTGCACAGGTTTAACACGTATAATAAGCAAACCTAATAACACTATATATATGCCTGTATATATATATATATATATATATATATATATATATATCTGTATATGTATATATTATCTGTATATGTGTGGGTATATATATATATATGTATATATATATATATATATATATATATATATATATATATATACATACATACATACATATGATGATTGCAACGCCTTGTCAGACGAGTGACACTCTCTCAGACACTTAAAATCCATGAGCCCAAAATAACTTCCATCGACACAGGACCATTTTAATAGGCAAATGCGTGAGGAAGTATCTGTACACAGATGATGTTACTGAGTCTTGACTTTGTACGATTGCTAAGTCTCTTATAGGAGAAATATTTACGGCACTGATTCGTAGCCGAATGGTGAGAATTGCCGACTCTCAATGCGACGGTTGTAGGTTCAATCCACGGCTGGGAAAAGGTGTTTGTCTAGCCGCACCGAAACGAAACAGTACTGTATGTGGATGACAATTAAAGCCCCTCTCTTTGAGTTGAGCTCTTTGTAAATATATTTTCACCCGACGCGTATTTAAAGCGATTAAGCGAAGCCCACTATTAATTTGTTTGTAAACAAGCTGATGGTTCAAGCACTTTGCGACGGGAGGGTGTGGATTTAATACACACTCTAGAAGAAATATTGACGGCACTGATTCGTAGCCGAATGGTGAGAGCTGTCGACTGTCAATTCGACGTTTGTAGGTTCAATCCACGTCTGAGGAAACAGTACTGTATGTGGATGACAATATATATATATATATATATATATATATATATAGCTTTGGTATATATATATTCAATACTTAAAATACATCAATTAGGAGTGTAGGATATATATATATATATATATATATATATATATAACTACTGAGACATATTTCATCGTCTACGACTCATCAGAGTGGCTTAATCTATACACACACACACTATATATATATATATTGTGATTTGTCATTAATGAATATATGTTTTAATAAATGCTTATAATTATTTAAAAACTTCAAACACATGTGTTATGAACTTATTTTTCATAAGTGTACAGAGTGATAATTACTATCAGTCGGGATATGTATATATAGATTACTATTAGTCGGGATGCGTATACATATATATATATATATATATATATATATATATATATATATATGTGGGTGTGTGTTTGTGTGTGCGTGCGTATTTGCGGGCCTATATATGACAGGAAATGTGATCAAGTGTCCTTAAAAATACGTAAACTTATACAAGTGTGATTATGCGACTGTTTGCTCATTATTTTGAACTCCCGCAAAGCTAGCGGCAGACAACACACGACACAAATCAGAGTTTCTCAAAAATCTTTTGTTGAGAAAATGGTTGAACGAGTTAGGAGCGACCGGGAGAGACGCAGAGACGGTGAAGAAAAGTGAACGTATTCACTAGATACCGTGTCTGTGTAGGCAATAGTGAGTTAAAAAAAACGGTTCGATTGAAAGAAATAAGATGAAATACCTTTATCTTAACTTATATGTAAAAGGCACGTTGTGTAAGGGCGTGTGCGCGAGTTCGTTACCTGTCGGTTTCCAAACGGTAGTATCGATTTTTTTTTTAAATTTCACATACATGTCTGGGAGTGTTCTTCGATAGAATACTACCGATATTTGTATTATTTTGATTTATGGGACTACTATTATTCTCTTTAGTATGATTTTCACAACATTTTCGTTAATGCAATCTCCGACGGTCTTCTTTTTCTTCTTCTTCTTCTTCGTCTTCTTTTTCTTCTTCTTCTATTTTGTCGAACTAAAGAATATTTCTGTCGAACTCGGAAATTTGTAAATAAATCAAAGGGGGAGCATGCTCTTGTTCCGACAGCCATGACTAGATAGAGGCCTAATAAGTCGCTATTTTATTCAGTAAATATTGATAAGCAAATTGATTGTGAAAATAAGAGAAATGCATATCAAGAGGAGATGAGCAGTTTAAGCGAAACAACCATCCAAACAGCATGGCATCAGCTCAAAAAACTCTGGACCAGATAGAAAAAGTAACCTCAGTTTGTTTACCATGCAAGAAGGGCTTGTATGAAAAACTTTAAGTAATCCATATGACATCGGGGCAGTATTCAGCAGTGATTCAATTCACCGAGAAACGTTTGTTAATGCCAAGCCCTCTACAGAAAAAAAGTAATGACTAAGAACTTTATATATAAAATCCCTTACATAATGTGGAAAACGATACTAAAATTGAGACATGGAATCTACATAAAGTACGATTAGAAGGGCATCAAAAAGTCGTAGAACGTGAATAGATTGAATAAAAGCAGACCATATCTGGAAGGAAAAAAAAGAAACCATCTACTATTATAGGAGGAAGTAAAAATAATAGAAAGAGAAGAACAACGCAGAGAAAAACAAGTCCAAGACGCAGCATATATGCTGGGAGAGAATTAATTATTAAGATGATCTATTATAGAATTTAATACGATATGTGAACCGTTAATTATTAAAAACTACATAATATATACAGTAATATATATATATATATATATATATATATATATATGTATATACATATATATGTATATATATGTATATATACATATACAGTTAAATATAAATATATATATATATAAATAAATATATAAATATATATATATATATATATTAAGAGGCGTTTAGTAAAAAAATGGACAAATAAAAAAATGCATATATATATATATATATATATATATATATATATAAATTCAATATGGCGTAATGAAAAAATATAAAGGTATTTGCAGCTTCCCTTCGAATTTTCGGATTTTAATCATCTCAAATCACACTTCAATTCCTTTTGACGGATTGATTGTTGCTATTGCTTCTGATGAGTTAAGAGCATAATAGATTCACTGATTGATATAATAATTAAGTGATTGATTTTGCGCTACGAAACAGATACTCTCAAGAATTGTATGAGCAAACTAAATTGAAGGAATAAATTATAAGATGGTCAACATCATGAATTTTGAAATATAATTTTTGTAATTGATTCTCTATATTGCTCTGTAATTACATTGAGATTTAGAAATAAGGATTGATATATATTATAAGAAAATATATTTCTACATTTATATATATATATATATATGTATATATATATATATATATATATACATATATATATATATGTATATATATATATATATATATATATATATATATGAGCAAACAGTCAATAAAATATGTTAAAAAACACTTCGAAATGAGTTAAAAACATATTTAATCTGAAAAGGAAACACTAGATAAATGGATAGTCCTTAATCCGCGGAGTTTCGAAGAAATACTTTCCTTCTCATCAGATGGTAGGAATAGCAAAATGCGGGATTGGATTTTGCATGCAGAAGTATTTGATGAAACAACAAGTAAGTCAAAGATCTTACTTGAAAACAAAAAAGTGAAGCAGAGGGAATATGGTAAAGAAAAAGGTGATTACACACGATTGGATAGTCTGGTGGAAGATAAAAAAATCCAGTGACGGTAAAATCCAAATGTAAAACTTAAAAAAAGTTAAAAGCTGTATTTCCTATTTGGTTTTATGGAGCTTTTTTTATCTGGCTGAGATAATTTTGTAAATATTAATTCTTTAATATTTATAATTTACTTTAATTTTACCATCTTGCTTCATTTTGGTATATTCAATTGTAATTTTTATTTATATATATATATATATATATATATATATATATATATGTATTCCCGTGCGATTCTTATATATATATATATATATATATATATATATATATATATATATATATATATATATATGTATTCCCGTGCGATTCTTATATATATATATATATATATATATATATATATATATATATATATATATATATATATATATTGTGTATATTTAGGCAGCATTTTCTCATTTAGACAAATATTATTGAATAGCACGGAATTATTCTGTTTTAAAATTTTCCTTTTTATCTTCTCTAACTAACACATTTTGGCGAAGACTGACTCTCCACCTCTTTGACTCTAGCTCCATATCACAACATTTGAAGGGGCATGGCTGCCACCATTCGAAATATATATATATATATATATATATATATATATATATATATATATATATATATAAGCATATATATGTATATATTTATATATATATATAATTCCGTGCAATTTATATAAATATATATATATATATATATATATATATATATATATTTGAAAATAATTTCTGACGAAGACGCATCACAGACCGTCTGAAACGCGCGTAAACGATTTCAATGACTTAAAAACATTATTACAATTATCCAAACATAATTCTCAATGAAAAACCAAGACACGGAATAATAAAATAATGTTAAAAAATACACATTGTTGGTGACTACTCCCTTATTTAAATATATATATATATATAATTCTGTGCAATTTATATATATATATATATATATATATATATATATATATATATATATATATATATATATACACACACACACATAAGAATTACACGGGAATAGACAATCGTTTTATGGTAAGATTTTATGCTCTTACTTCAGAAACACTAGAAAAGTGTTGTATTTTAATTGTTGTGTGACGGCTAATTTGAATTGGAATCGGGAATTGAAAAACATCGGTGCATTTGTGGGTATCGGGATCAATATAGGAACCGAAAGTGTGTACCTATTATCTGATTCCCAAAACGATTCTTTTCATTGTGTTTTTATTTGATTATGTTTAAAGCAAAATCACCTACTGCTGGTAGTAATGATATAATAATTATTATTTATTGATTGTAAACTATAAGTAAACTTAAATTCTATACACACCCCAACTCCACAGCTTTGTTTTTTACGTTTGAGATAATCTGGAAAACTAACAAAAAACCGTCATATTTGGAGATTTATACAGAATCGGAATCAGTAATTGTATCAGATTTTAATTCGGAATGAGTAACTGTATTGGAATAGGGAATATGGGTAGAAATTCCGACTTCGATAACACAAAAATTCCTATCTTTCCGATTCTTGAATTTCTTCCGGATTCATTACCGGATGAGGCCAAATTATACAACCAATGCAGAGATCCATATTTGACCCAAACGATTTTGTTATCCATACAATAACGTGGACGGCTAGATGCAACTGTGTGCAAAATGGCTTCACTGTTATGTAAAAAAAAAAGACTTTAAAAATACGATTACATTAGAAATAGATATAAAGTTTGAGATATGTGAAAGACTTGAGTTAGGTTTTAGATTACGTTAGGGGCGTGGAGAACGTTCGAGGTCATGTGGGTGACGTCAGGGCTGTAACAATGAGTAAATAAATGTCCTTGTTATAAGATGGGTACAAAAATAATGTTTTTTCTTTATGTTCAACTTAAAACGATCATAACTCCTTTCATAATAAACTTTATAATTTGAAATAAGAACCATTAGTATCGACACATTTTTGCGAAAGATAAACACGTTTTTTATTGCTGGAGTTCTGGAAGTGATGAAGACATTGGAGGCCGATTCAGCATCATCTCAGCTTTTGGATCATTTTCGCTTGAAAAAGTGAAATTACGTGGGCGAGAGATCCGGATAATATGGCAGATGAAGCAGAGTCGTTCAGCTTCTGCGGGATCAGTTTTTTTTTTGTTTACATGGGGGTCACCACTAATCAAGCCCCAGAGGCCATTCAGGGTAACGGTTATTGCGTGTACAGTAATCAATGAGATAGCATTGTAGTAATCATTAATATTGGAGATTTGGTAGTGAGTCTTACTTAAGGGGGCGGTTTGTCAGGAATTTGTTTATATTAGATTTGAAGACATCCAAGTTGTAGTCATGTGGGAAACAGGCAAACGGAAGAGAGTTCCACAGTCGTGCACTTCTGAGAAAGAAGCTCTGCTCATGGAATTTACGTTTGGATTTAGGCACAGATAAAGAGTGGGGAAAATTATTGACAGTAGTTTCAGCCAGACGGGTGTTTCTCGTGAAAGATTGGCGAGGGGGAGGGGCGAGTGATGTGAGCTCAGACGAGCACTTGCCATGGAAATAACGATAAAATAAAGACAGGCCCGCACCGTCTCTTCTGTGGGAGAGAGGCTGCAGGAAAGAGAAAAGGGCATCCCCCACTAAACCACGAAGTCTATTTTGTACTCTGTGAAGGCAAGATAGGCTGTTTTTAGCAACTCCTACCCAGATGTGGCAGCAGTACTCCATCCTTGGACGTACCTGGCTTTTATAGAGGTAGAGTATTGCATAAGTAGTGAGATATCTTCTGGAGCGGTAGCAGGATCCAACCATTTTCCCAGCGTCCTTGGCAACAGACCTGATGTACGTGTTCCATTTCAGATCAGGAGTAAAGTTCTAACCTAGAAGCTTGTAAAAACATGGAGCCTCCCCAAGACTAGAGACATCCATTTCAATTGATGCCAGATAGGGATCAGATCGTTGATGATGTAAAGATAGAAGCTTGGTTTTGGATGCATTAAAAGTGACCAGCAACCTCTTCTCCCACTGTACCACGCGATCAAGATCAGAGGAGAGAGAATTAGAGAGAACTTTGTAATTTACGGCCTTTGGTGTGTTGCCATAGATGGTCGTGTCATCAGCATAGATGTCAACGAATGATTTAAGTATGTGTTTTGGGAGATCATTTATGTAGATCAGGAAGAGAGTTAGGCCCAGGATGGAACCCTGGGAGACCCCATCATTAATACTGTGGCCTTCTGATTTCTGTCCATCAACCACTACTCTTATGAACCTATCAGAGAGAAATGATTTAATGATTGAGAAAACATTTCCAGTGATACCGTAGTCGAAAATCTTGTGAAGTAGGCCCTTATGCCATACCTTATCGAAGGCCTCCGATATTTCAAGAGCAATTGCCCTGGAAAGGAAGTCTTTGTCAAGAGATTCAGTAATCCTATGCGATATAACCGATAGCACATCTGCACTAGATCTTGCAGAACGGAAACCATATTGCGTGTCATTAAATTAAGAAGGTTATTTCTGCTGAGGTGGTTTTCTGCTGAGGTCGTTGACTACTTCTCTATTTAATATGGATTTCAACAACTTACTCATGACACTCAGGAGACTTATTGGTCTTTACTGAGAGGGAGATGACTTTTCAACTGAGTTCTTAAATACAGGGCATACTGATGAGGTTTTCCAGAGTGTTGGAAAGCACTTCTCCTTAAAGCAACGCTTACACAGTTTTGTAAGTATGGGGGCAAGTTCTGGTTGGGGCTTTTTCAGAACTATAACTGGAATGCCATCAGGACCAGTTTCTTTACTGAAATCAAGGCTCTTGATTAGCGTGGCGACCTCACGCACATATATATGTATGTTGCATAGCGTGTTGTCTGTTATAGGAGGAAATACGGGGAGTTGATGGCCTTTCTCGCATAGGGTAGAATTAGCTGCAAAGTTCTTGGCAAATAGTATGGCCTTGTCTGATGCTGACGAGATGACCTCAGGTCCATTGATAATAGTTGGGATAGAACGCACGCTTCGGTTCAAGATCCTGTTTGCTATTTGCCAGAACTGGTGGAAACCAAGCCACTGCTCAGCTAATTTGGATTTAACGGATTGAGCACATAGCTCTGTTGCATTTTTAATTACTCTTTTACAGTGGCTGTTGGCAGTCCTGAAAGCAGCTTTAGTCTAATTTATTACGTTGGTAGCTATGGAAAAAGTGATTTCTGTGCGCAATGGCAGCAGCATTAAGGGGAGAACCATGACTGGATGTTAGGTTTTTGTTGGAATTTTTTGGATGGTATGAATAGGTCTAACCATTCAGTCTAACTATTGAGGACACATGCTTTTTAAACATGGAATGCAGCGGTAGATCAGATATGAATGTACGGAAGCTATCCCAGTCAGCTATAGAGTATCGATATACAGTACGGTGGAGAGGTACGTCTGAAGACTTATTACATTTCATTTTTATCTTAACTGCTACAACAGAGTGGTCGGAGGATCCCACAGGAGATAGAACGGAACATGAACATGAACATAGCCAAGCGGATTCGGGTTATGGTTGTCATGGAAGAGAATTGATTCATATTGACCAATCTCGGGCACATATGTTGCTTCGAGTGCATTTCGTCAATTTATCGTCAGTACTTCCCCACTGTAATCGTTTCGCCCGGATTCAATAAGTAGTGATGGATGAAACCGGCCGCAGACTACCAAACACTTACTGTAACCCTTTTTCTTTGTGAAATTTCGTGGTCGGCTGTCGTAGAGTATCTACTTTCATGACTCGTCATAATCTGCTACAGAATTGGGTCATTTTTGTTACGCAGAAGGAGGTAGAAGACATCTCAAAACGGCGATCTTTTTTGATTATTATTGAATTCATGCGCACCAATTTATCCAACGTTTTGGCGTCCCTATTTGCTTTAAATGGTGGGCAACTGTTTAGTGGTCGACCTCAAGTTGAACAGCAATTTATCGTGTGGTTTTGCGAGGATCGGCCTCAAGTAAGGTTTTCAAATGTTTGTTATTTACTACAGTCGATCGGCCCCGACCATCTTCATATTCGAGGCTCTCGTCACCATTACGAAATTTCTTGAACTAGATTTATGACACACGTTCGTTAGTGGTTCCTGCGGCAAACGCATCATTTTTATCACGAGCTGTCTCGGCAGCTTTTCCGCTTAGTTTGAACTGGAACAAGAAAATCGTGCGGATCTGAATTTGTCCATGCTGTCTAAAATCCTGCGAGAAAATGGATGAAGAGATTGAGAACGGAATAACGCGATACAATAGAGCGAAAAACACGCTTCAAAATTAAATGTAACGTGGCTATATATGTATATCAATGAAATAATTCTGAAATCATACAATATAACATATCTGAGCAAATGTTAAATTTCGACTAAACACATCGAATAAATAACTACAACACAAAAGTAAAGTAGAACTGATATATTGAAAGCAAGAAAGCATATACAATATTTACATATAGTCCATTCGTATAGCCATGGAGAAACCGTCTCCGGAGAAGGTGTCGGCTGGGTAGTCGTCGACTCTTGATCTCGTGTCTCTCTGAGTCTTTCATCGAGTCGCTCGTTGGGTTGGTTGGTTGGTTGTTTTTGTTTTACGGCATATCAACCCTTTCCGGGTTACTTAATGCCGAATCCAAAGATTTTAAAGAAAAATTTGTTAATAGAATATGTTTGTTTTCAAGTCGGTTTCTATTTAACCCATGGATCAGAGTAGACCTGGGATCAATGGCAATTAAAGGGTGGCTCCACACTCCCCAAAGCCCGTAAGCAGGGGCCTCACCACTGGATATAGTTTAAGGTCATATCCAGGACCCTCTCGTTGGGTCTCTTCCATATTTCTATGGTTGACACTCAACGTATGCTAATTACGTGGATCGTGCCACAACAGAAAACGATATTGTTTTTAAACTAACCTGATACAAAGAAAAAGAGAATGAAAGTTATTTGTGGCTGAGTCTACAACGTTTTGGTTCCCGAACAACGTTAAAGTAACGACAACAAAGTATAAACGCTATGAAGTCATCGAATTCCGGACATGTCTGCGATTATTAGATCTCATGCCAAAATGAAAGAAAACCGGTAAAGCTTGAGGACTGTTACAAAAGTAATTCAATAGACCCGAAAATAAGAACGTGATCATATTTAGTATAAAACACAATGAAATGTACTTCAGCTAACCTGTCTGGACACAACCCCTTTGTTCTCTTAGTTTCTATAAATTATATAATTGTTTGGTGTTCACTAAAAATAAACAAAAAAACAAGATGGCTGGGAAATATTATAAATGTATTTGGAGAAATATGAACGGATATCAGGTATTTCGAGCGAAGATTTCTTTTGTTTTACAAAGTAGTCACCACTTATCAAACTCCGCAGGCCACTCGAGGATACGCTTCAATGTCTCCATGGTAGCCATTGGGGCAATAGCGTAGTAATCGTTAGTAGTGGAAATTTGGTATAGTTAGATTTAAAAAAAAACAGTTATACAGAACTTGTTTACATTGAAGACTGCGATGTTATAGTCAGCTGGAAAGCAGGCCAGCGTAACAGAGTTCCATAGGTGAGCAGATCTTTAAGAAAAGCTTGGTTCATAGAATCTATGCTTAGGTTTAGGCACCGATAGGTGATTTGGTGAATTGTTGATAGCGGTTTTAGCTAGACGGGTGTTTTCTTGAAAAAAATAGCAAGGGGGGGTATAGAGTAAATATCAGTATACCACTTGCTAATAAATTAACTTTATAACCTGTCAATGCAGGAAAGGTCTCCGAACAGCTACTGCCCCATTTTTTTAAATTACATTTTAACCCCAAACAAGGCACATTGCCCATTTTTTAAATTACATTTTAACCCCAAACAAGGCACATTGCCATTATTGTATGGTGCTACTATCAGGGACATAAACATCAGGGGTACTGTGTAGGGAGTTGGACAGCAAGATGTCGGTTAACGTTACACTTGAACTTCTGCATGCCAGTACTGTTGGGGAAGCAGGGATCCGGAAGGGAATTCCAAAGTCTAGCTGTTCTGGGGAAGAAACTACTGGAGTAGAAGGCTCTCTTACATCTAGAGATCTCTACCGGGAAGGGGTGGGATTTAGCTGTTTGTCGGGTTTGTCGGGGGTATTTACGTCGAGGGTGCACAAGTGCTTGCGGTTTTTCAGAGTATTCACCGTTAAATTACTTGTAGAACAGGCAGAGGCATGCAACATTTCGTCGATGGGACAGAGGCTTAAGTTTAGATGACAGTTCAGGACCTATAATATTATTTATTTTTCTGGTCGCACACACAGGTTCGAACACGTATATAGTACAGTATGCCTATTTCGTGGGGGTAAAAGAGAGGCTAGCTCAATCAAAACGAGCTACCCGTCTACATGTCTGTATTTATTGTAGCATCGTTACCCGAACAAAAATAAACCGTCCCTCTGTCGAGTTTGATCTGTTACCATTCTTTCTAAATACATAATGAATATGATTTTATAATATTGCATCGACGTTCGGGTAATCCTGTCAACAGACGATCCAGAACCTGAGTTAACGTCTAATCGAAAATTCAGCATGTATACACATGCGACCTGCATCTTCGCCCATCTTTTTTTTTTTCACTCGTTGCATGGTTCTAACGAAATAACTCTATCTCTTTCTTGCTATCTTCCCCTATCTCTCTTTCCTCGTTTGGTAGGTGACTTTATGTATTTTTTATTAATTCTAACAGACGGATAACCTAACCCGAGGGTAATCAAGTTGACTCGAACTGGAATTTAATTTCTTAGAATTCTCAACTAACAAATTATATCAGATGCACTTACCGATCTGCATGATCAAATTAAATTACTGATGTTGGCTCTGGCCAACCGTAAAGGAAAATCAAAACATGATTTTTTTTTTAGCGTGATTCAGTCTAGGCGGGTTGAACTGGCTTCTCCCGAAAGAGGAAGTATCATGGGAATTAAAATTCGCAAGCGAACCCGGCCGCATGTATATCCTTGTCAGCGGAGATAACGAAGTTACGTTTTTGCAGTTTTTGCAGTTTTTGCAGTTCTTGCAGTGTCGACAATATTCTACATACAGCGCCTAGTATTCCCAAATGGCCACCCATCTAGCACTAACCAGACTCAACCTTTCTTAACCTCAGTGATCTAACAAGAACCAGCGTGTCAACGCAATTATGCAGTTCAAAACATATAAATAGAAGGCACTTAGTATATTATGGCCAAAACAAACGTGTTGACACAATGGAACTACCGTCATACTGTTCTAAATCATGTGAAGAAGTTCTCCAGTTTGCTTTTATTAACTTTCAGTACAAATTTGTATCCCTAAATACCAGGGGACATTTAGACAAAATATGATGAAAAATCTAAAATTTTAACAATATAGATAAGGATAAAGTGTGCCTAAATCTAAAAAGATTTCTGGCGCTTCTACACTATTAGGACAAAGTTTCAGAAATCGCAAAACCAAATTCCACATGAAAACAATGGTATCTACGTATTCTTCGTATTTTTAAGATGATTATATCCAAAAATTACGTAAATCGATGAGGTAGAATATTATTTATTAACGAAAATAAAAAAATAGAATTTGATGAAAACGATCATAGGACAAAGAATGGTTTAAAATGGAGGTAATTTTCCATTTCGATTTAAATAAGATGGCCGCAATTTTTACCTGAAAACACGATTAAAGTTTTTTGCTTGTAATAATTCAGTAATATTTAAGTAATTCTGACTGCATAATTTGGAAGCAACCATTGTAAATTATTAGAATTGACAAAAAAAAATCAACAGAAACCTTTGTAATTTTTTTTCTGATAACTCGACTACAAAATTTAGTCTTAATATGGTAGAAGCGACGGATTTCTCCTGCTTGAACCCAAGATAGAACCGACGAAGTGCAAGTAAAAAATGACACGGTAAACGAAAACCTTTCAGTGATGACGAGTTTTCCATAGTGCTTTTGTGAACAGATTGTTTTTTGTTTTGTTTTTGGTTTTGTTTAGATCCTTTCGCTCGAAAATGTCATGTTTGAATTATAGAGAACATTGGGAAGTTGTATTTAAGACTGTATTCTCCCATACACTTCAGTTCGCTATAGATAGATGAAGATGAGAGATTCTTCCAAATTGCTACGGTATGTAATAAAATATAACAGGCGAACAATTTGGTCGATATGATTTTACAATCTTCGTGGTAAAATAAGAGCGATCATTGTCTGATCCTGTAGATAAACGCACGAGTCGATTAGACTTGGAAGCAATTATAAAAGTAATTTGTTATAACTGAACATATGACCGTGAATCTTCGGTGGAATGAAACCAATGATTAAAAACTACCACGGTGACAGGAAAGTTCTTGCGGTTATAACTTTTGAATTTAGATGAACATATTTAGACTAAAAACCAGATTATGAATTGATCGAAATAAAAACCATCAGAATAAACACATTTTTGCCAACGCAAAATAAGTGTATTTGTGCCAAGTGACGTAGAAAATGTTCTTACACATACGGATCCCTTGTGTGAACGAGTGGGATTTAGCTTCTTTTCGGGTTTGTCGCGGGTGTTCATGTCGAAGGGGTACAAGTGCTTGTAGTTCGTCAGAGTATTCACCATTAAAGTACTTGTAGAACAGGCAGGAGGATGCAATATTTCGTCGAAGGGACAGAGGCTGAATCCTAGATGACAGTTCAGGACCTATCAGGTTGGCGACTCCGTTTTGAACCCTGACACGAAGTGAGAGACCAGTAGCAGATGCACCAGCATAAATGTACAACAGTACTCCATACATTGGCGAATGGTGGCCTTATAGAGGTACAGGATAGTTTCAGGCGCAAGTAGTTTTCTAGCCCGATAGAGGGAGCCCACCTTCTTCGCAGCAGCCTTGGCAATGACCTCAATGTATCTATTTTACTTCATGTTAGCTGTAAACGTAAGGCCGAGAAGTTTAAAGGAAGTACTTTCTGGCAATGTGTTCTTGGCCATTGCTATTGGTGGCAGAGAAGGTTTCTTGTAATTATTTTATATAAGTATCCTAATGTAATTGTGCTAGATTTCCTGATGAACACAAGACATTTTGATTAACTATATGCTATTGCTGACAAAAATGACAACCATAGGAAAATATCCATAGTCGGATACAACATTTTCTTAGAGAAAATAAAGCGAATCTATTTCCTGAAAAAAAAAAATGATGACACGATTCAGAACGAATAATTGTTACTCAAGAATTACATATTGCTTTTATAGATCGGCTGCTATTAACTTTATTATATAGATTTTAAATAAACCTTCCTAGACTTTCGATTGTCTTGATCTAGTTAATTATTCTTGGTATATTGTTATTATCTCAACAAATTCACAAAGAATATATTTTGTTTTACAACAAACTATATTCCTAATTACGGCTATTGGTTAAGTTTGTTTATGTGGACAAAATAAGAGTAGCTTTTTAATTTAATATATGCCTGTGATAACTAGAATGATAACCACCCAACAAATATTCCTAGTCAGTTAAATATTTTCTTAAAAGAATTAAAAAACACTGTTATCCTCATTTCCATAGTTGTTGCTTCAACACTTTTCTGCTAACTTATCCTCTGGCCTTCTTCGGGTGGTTAATCGTGACAGGATAGAGATGCCGAGTTTCAATTGGATTGTTAATAATTACTACAATCCATAATTGCTGTAGTTTCAGCACGTTTTCGGTCAACTAATCCTCTTGCCTGCTTTTTGCTTCAGATAATGCTCACCGTAGCGCAGTGAATAGAGGCGTCGAATGTCTACGGTTCCAGGTGAGCACTGTTTTAATAGAGCGGTTTCAATCCTACCTATAGAAGGTCAGAGGATTAATTGACCAAACCGTGATGAAACATCAATTATGGAAGGCCGTAATCACTGAGGATACAGTTAAGAGACTCCGCAATCCTATCCCGTCGTGGTAAACCACCTGAAAAAGAACAGAGAAATATTTGGCCAAAACGTGATGAAACAACAATAACCATGAAGATGAGGATAACAGACTGCAAATAAATAAATAAATAAACAAATAGTCTTACCAAAGAATTCCAATAAAATAAGTGATGTCCCTCGTGAGTGCGAAGTGAACGTGGCAAAAAATATGTACTAAGTTCAGCCCAAAGGTCCCCAGGGGACGGCAAATCCTGGTGAAAATGAACAAACGGTGCAGTTTTAGGTTCTTCTATATGTAAATTAAAGTTCTGCAGCATGCAAAAAAACAAAACAAAACAAAACAAATGACTAAGTCCATCATTTGCCCCTCACATTTAGCACCAAAAGTCCCCAAGACCTTAACATATTTAAATTTGAGTTCAGCCCCATGCCAAACTGCAGAAAATTTAGGACAAATATGGTAAAATTGTCCCAAAAATGGAGTGGTTTTCTTCTTCTTCTTCTTCAATAGTCCGTCGCTGACGACGATGACGTTGCACCATGCCTAACAGTCCCAGATAGATTACGCCTGATGGACTCGCTGGTGACTGTGGAGTCAAATTCGTGAATTGCATACACGGCCGCATGCAGCACAGGGGAAGATGCCGTCTGCCCGCTGCGCCGCGTGCCTTTGGTCTCTTCTTCGCTCTGCTCGGTCGTTATAGGTGGAGGTGAAAGTTTCCAAGCCCTCTTGGCAGATGTTTCGCCATTTTCTCCGATCAGCAGCAGCATGTTCGATGGCGTTGGATTCTATGCCACATGTTTTCAATGATGTTTTTAGTTGGTCCTTGAAACGTTTACGTGGACCCCCAGGGTTGTATCTGCCCTCTGCAAGTTCCCCGTAGAGGACCTTGCGTGGGAGCCTTTCTGCTGGCATCCGGATGGTGTGACCAAGCCACCTACGTTGTCTATGAGTTAGAATTATTTCAATGGGTCCATTTGAGTGCGCCTGCGTATCTCATTGTGTGGCACCCTGTGCCACCATTTTAAACCTAGTATCCGCTGTAAGCAGTTGGTATGAAATGCTTCCAGCTTTTTCAGGTGGCGTCTATAAGGCACCCATGACTCGCTGCCATAGAAGAGGATGGAGAGACAGATTGCTCTGTAGACAGTGGTTTTATTAGCCATTAAAGAACCCCTGGGCACACCGAATAGTTATGGCGAAGTATAGACAAAGAAAAGTTTAAAGAAATCAATTAGTTACAACTTTTCAGAAAGTTTTATAAAGATCCAAGACATCCAATGTTTTTAATGAGCACAAAAGTATCAATTTTAGCCATTTTAACACGAAAGGCACCCCTAAGGGGGCATTCGGAGTTTTCCAAGAAAATCCGTTCTGTTACTTTTTACTTATATCATGTTTGTGCAAAATTGCAAAAAAATACCAAAGCGTAGTTATTGAGAAAATACGGATAGACGACGGACGAACAGACGAACGGACAAGGCAAATTTACAGGTCATCCCTCCTTTTGTCGGGGGAGCAAAAATAATATACAATTTGCATTTGTTTAGAAGAACAATAATGCTACAATTAACAGGAATAACTGGATATATAGAATGCAATAGAACATTACATATTTAGTTTCTTTATAGAGAATATAACGTATCGTAGTAATGTCTGTCTTGTATGCATCTTGACGTTTTGCTTGTCCATAACAAATTAAAACTATACATCATTTACAGGTAAATAGTTACTATCACGAATAAATGAAAACTTGTATCTGTCATCACTAAATAAATAAATCTGGTGTTGATAACAAACTTGACATGTTCATTAAGAGTTAGTGCTAAGAAACGTATGAAAAGCTGTTAATATCTATTCCTAACCGCATAAAATAGTTTCAAAAAGAAAAAAAAAAGCAAATTTTATTTTATTGCTCTGCAAATTAGTTACATAGTGAATTGGTTATCAAGAATACAATATTGCATTCTAATTTATGTACATGTCCATTGTATTTTCTAGTGGTTGTATTTTGTTCGTTTAAACTTGATGTTTAATCTTGTTTAAAAAATCAAAATATACCATTATTTATTGTATTTCTTTATAATACGAGATTTCCCTATTACGTCAGCACATTTTTTCGTATGGGCATATTTATTGATAGTAGACACATGTAACTCTAGTCTCCGATGTATTCTCCTCCTGCTGCAGTGCAATTGTTGTGCCGTTCAAATAACTTCTGGAAGGCCCCCTTGAAATCCCTATGTGTGAATTTTTCAATGACCTTGGCGATATCGTCTTTCATCTAATCAAATTTCTCATACCTACGACCTCTAAGGTATTCCTTCAGCTTAGGGAATAACCAGAATCACAAGGAACTGTAGAATCTGAATACATCAGCTCAACCGCTCCTCTACTGTAATGACAATGTCTAGCTTTCTGATCTTCTCCGGGCACCCTTGCGCCAAACTTCGCGCAAATCTTCTGCTTCTTAAGTTCCTCCCAAATAACTTTATGTACAGTCCTTACACTGACATAATATTATGCATTTAATGTCTCCATGGACACACGACGGTCCCCATCCATGAAATTCTCCATTTGGCCAATCAACACCATCTGTTGGACTTCCTTACTCCTCTTACCATCCCTTACAAACTCCCTGCCTCCCTTTAATCTCGTATGCAACTCATAAAGTGATGCTTGATCCATGCAAAATGCTCAAAAGAAGTTGAGGCGTTTTATAATTTTATTGCATATCGGTCTTTTAACTAAAGTGTCCTCACGTGGAGATTTCGTTTTTCAAAATCACTAATTGTGGCAATCAGCTTTTAGTATAATGTATTAAAAGACTGCAGTAACTGTTTATTTGAACTTGAAATGAAGAAAAATTAGTCAATTATCTCATGAGATGTATAGCAATAATAAATTTATTTTTCCAAAGTGTACGACAATTTGAAATGCCTTCACAATATATATGTGTGTGTGTGTGTGTGTGTTTGTGTGTGTATCTTCTTATCTATCTAGTTGTATATATATATATATATATATATATATATATATATATATATATACATACGGAATAATCGTGTTGACACAATTGTTCTCGTCAGATAACCGTAGTTAAGCAATGTTCAGATGGTGGATCATTTGGGAATTCTAGGAACTGCATGTGCTCTTCGCTTATTTCGACATTTTTGTTCAGTGGTCGTTCACTAGTAAGTGGTATTGAATGATGTCGCTCAGTAGAGGCGTGATTGGATATTACGCAGTTCCTGCCACAAAAACTTCACACGCAGGCACCCATTCGTGGGTATATATATATATATATATATATATATATATATATATATATATATATATATATATATATATATATATGTGTGTGTGTGTGTGTGTGTGTGTGTGTGTGTTATATTTTTATTACCGTATCTTTCTGTTAAGTTACATTATTGTTTCAGCTACCCGGCCGTTTGTTTGGCCGTCTGTAGCTTCCTCAGACTTTTACAGAAATGTTCGCTGTGATGGGACGAACATTTCTGTAAAAGTCTGAGGAAGCTACAAAAAAAACGGCCGGGTAGCTGAAACAATAATGTAACTTAACAGAAAGATACGGTATAAAAAATAAAACGCATATTTGCTCTGCAACAGTATTGAGCGCTTTCCTCAGTTTTTATTATCATTTCTACTATATATATAGATGTGTGTGTGTTTGTGTATATATATGTATATGTGTCTATATAAATGTGTGTGCATATATATATATATATATATATATATATATATATATATATATCACTTATCCTCTTTCGCTCTTGGAAATGTGTTTATCAGATAATCTTAACGTTTATTATGAATAATTCATTAAAAAAATTAATCCGTAATTCCTAGTATATGTTTAAAAAGAAGAATGAAGGTATTCTGATTAAAACATGTAATAAATAACGAAGACGGTAGCCATTAAAACTATTCCTAGTCGAAAAAATATATTTCCTGAAATGATAAATCACAATTGTGCTTTATAGCTCCAAAACACGTCGTGCCATGATTCACAAGAAAAATAGGCTAACTGGAATAAAATATAGATATTTTAGGACATAAGTTGTTTATTTATTATACAAATTGTCAACGTAGTTTCTGTTCTTATTCGAATGCACGTGAAGTATTTAACAAATCGACAACCATGTGTATCTTTCTTTCGATCTTAACCCCTCCCTAAACGTTAATCAGATAATCTAAACATTTGGCTACTCCGACGAAAGATGACATATTATTAGTTGATAATAGAATAATAATTACATATTGTCAAACGCCGTTGCGTAGGAACGAAAGGAATGATAATAAAGACGATCCTTAGATTCGAATCATCCACCATAAAGTAAGAACAAAGAAGACGTTCTGGAATTAGAAGAAAAAAGTAATCGCTTCTAACAAAGCCAAGAAATCTATAATTCTCCGTGGGATGAGAATGAATAATTTACTTCAATAAACGACGGGATATCAAATTAATTCAGTAAAGAAAGCGTGCGAAATCTCGCGCTTCCTTCTAGCAGTTCTCGCGTTATTTTACCTCATTTTTATCCACCTATAAGACCGTACACGATTGGCTTGGTGCCTAATTAACACAGATTTAAGTACAACAGCTTGTGGCTACAACACATCCCCACTGCGTTCGATATAGCCTTCCATATGTTGTTGGCAGTGTCGAGAACGTAACAGAAACTTAATATTAACCGGAAATTCCACGGATATGTAAGGAAAATCAGTTTTTATCTTATCTGATTTGTAACATCAACCACCTCGGCCTAACATTTGCGGGCAATATAAACTAGAACAAATACATAGAGGACATTGCAAAGGCTGCTGCAAATAATGTGGGTGTCCTCGATCGAATTAGAAGACTGCTCACACCTGAGAGTATCCCGTACTTTTACAAGGCCACCATTCGCCCATGCATGGAGTATTGTTGCCAAATCTGGGCTGGTGCATCTACAACTAGATTCTTTCCTCTTAAATAAAGTAAAATAAAATAGTTGTCAATCTTATCAGTCCCACATAATCAACTAAGCTCCCGCCCCTGTCTAAACACGGCAATATTGCATCACTGTGCCTGTTTTATAAATATTTTAATGAAATATGTTCTGATGAACTCGTTTCACGTGTGCCCCCTTGACGTACATATCCCCGACAAATCCGTTTAGCAATAAGATCTCACCCTTTTACTGTTGTTGTCCCTAAATTCCAGAAAGCTTCTATTCTAATAGTTTCTTCCCTCGAACAGCCAGACTTTGGAATTCCCTTCCTGCTGCCTGCTTCCCTGGCTGTACTTATATGCAGAAGTTTAAATGTAACATAGAAAAATATCTTGTTAATCTTTCCTAGACATCACCCCAAATAGTAGCCTCTTACGTTCAAGTGGCAATATGCTTTGTAAGGGGTGAACATGAGTAAAAAAGAAAAAAAAAAACTAGCAGCCCTTGTGCACAAATGACCAAGCCGGCCGCGCGATGGTACTTAACAGCAAAGATAAAAAAGAGACAGATGTCTTTGAGATGTGTTCCAAACGGAAATAGACTATACTTAACTCAACTGTTATGTTGGTGCAAAAAAATGTCGTTTTAATATATCGTTGAACGTCATAAAAGACATTATTTTTGCACCAACGTAATATTTAGTTCGGTGCTAATCAATTCTAAACTATAACTATATATATATACACTCACAAGAGTTTTCACAAAAACCATCATCAAAGATTTCTCTTCATCAACAAGTCGAGTTGACGACAAGTCTCCCAAGATTTCCAGTACTTTTCAACTCTTATCTAAACATTTGCAGATGAATTTAAGTTATCGCAACAGCCGTTTGACGTTGACTTTTCGCTAGCAATTGCTTTAAGCTTGCAATTGAATTCAGCTGTTAATAAGTATCATTTCTTTTCGCACTTGTCATGGAAGTCTGATTTCTTCTTTCTCTGCTTGGTGTTTCAATCCTTTTTCATCTTTTACGACCATTTAATGTGGTGCTATTTGACGCTGACATTGCATTTAAGGGTGGCTGATTTGCAATTATATTGTTTTAGGTTTCTGAATTACATGTGGCGTTATAGTTTTTTTATGCACGGTTTGTGTTTGTAGCCCATCCGTATTACTCTGTATTATAGCGTTTGCCTTAACATGTTGGTCTTGTTCTTTATAGTAATCCGTTGTATATTCTAATCCGTGTTCCCTATTTTAATTTATCGTACTTTTTGTTTTTTAAATTTCGCGATTGTTCCTGGTGCTCCTACTACTATTGCTCTTATCTTGGATATATTATTTTTGTGTTTATTAAAGCAAACAGACAAACAAACAAACAAAAATAAATGATGCCTTGGATTTTTATAAAACTTTCCGAAAATTTGTGACTAACTGATTTCTATATAGTTTTGTTTGTCTATACTTCGCGATTATTCTTGGGTTTGTCCCAGGGTTTTTAGGGATAATATAAACACTCAATTTTTGGGACTATTTTACTATATTTGTCTAAAATGTTATGTGTATGTATATTTAGCAGTGTTGCATGGTGTTGAACTCAAATTTTAATATGTTAAGGCCTTGGGGAACTTTTGGGGCTAAATTGGAGGGGGTGATGGGGGACGATAAAATTGTGTTTTATAGGGGACATTCATATTTATAAGAGACGGCGGACACGTAACGGGTACATAATACAGGATAGACGCTGATGAGAGGGAGAGAGAAGAAAGAGACAGTTATACACTTCTGTGATGTTTCTTCTTATTACACATATTGATCAGTACTCATAACACATGAGGAGGGAGGAGAGATGCATGACTTGGAAGAGTTATACAAAGTTCATTAAAGATGATTGCACATTACCTTTGTTGTAGGAAGACGGCACGAAGACGGAAGTTACAAAAATATGATGATGTTCTTTTATTCCATTTGACCGGTCGAAATGATGATGACATCGAGGAATTCTAATTCGTTTCTACATGCTTAAAACTTTCCCCTTCGCTTCTAAAGGGGTCCTCCCTGACCATGTCAGCTCTGTCGTCTCCACTCTGCCTAACTCATCTTCGACTCTAGCTCCTATATTGAGAATTATTTCTGCCATGACGTCATACGTGGGTCCAAAAATGTGATCGACGCACGCGGCCTTAACATGCGTGGTTCGCACATGTTTCCAAACTCTTTCTTCAGACAAAGAATTCTTACTAACCTATTTTTCAACGTAACTTATTTTTCAATATGTTTTTACTTTGTTATTGTTCGGTCTTCTCTAACTGACCTTATCTTAATTCAGTTTTCATAAAAAGAATTGAATAACTTGAATTCCTTTTACAACATATCTAAAATATTTTATGTGAAACTGAACAATGCGAAATTCCTATTTCTGAACCTTGCTTACAAGGTTCGAATCTCTATCTATCCTAATCTCATTGTTACTTATGTAATGTTTTTCTTACTTACAAGAAAAAAGCTCTTTTTTCCTCTAAAATTGACTCCCTGGAAAAGACGACATAATTCCATGTCCGTTTGATGAGAACCAGTTTTCCTTTTGTGTTGCTGGCCATGTGGTACTTGAGTAGTAGTGTGCGTATCCCAAGGGCGACAGGAGGCTTTTAACTGTTTTAAAATGGCACAGTGTTCAACGACAGTGATCAGAGATGTGTTGCTGAACAACTCATGGTCGTAGCGATCCAAGTTATGAAAACAGGACCATGACCAGCACTCTCAAAATGCATATGTTGGATAGCCACCAATAACAGGGACCTAGCCACGGTGATGAAAGTAAGGTTTCCGACAACGGTTATGGGGTTTCAAGTAAGGGTCACATCATGCCACCTCACATCTTCGAAGTCAGCTTGGAAGTCAACACCAAAGTGTACCTGGATGTGCTGAAGAGTATGTATATCCTCTGATGGAATCAGTTGGTCTCTGACAGATTAAGGGTGTGGCAGCAGGACTCAGCGCCGGCCCACTATTCCTACGAGAACTATGCTTGGCTTAAGAAGGAGTGCTACGACTTTGCACCTTTCTCTTACTGGTCCACTCCTCTCCCGAGCTAAAGCCGATGGATAAGTTTGTTTGACCGTATATCGATAACATCACAAACACGACCTCCTACAACACCAAAGCCAGCCAGCTCGCCGCCATCCGCCGTCAATTCCCCGCGCTCCTGCTGGCGCTTGTGGAAAAGGCATGCTTCCAGTTCCGGACTTATATCGGGGTGGTGATTGGGGCTGAATAGATGTAATCTCTATTAGATATTCAACTTACCTAGATTGACTTTTTCAATAAAAGTGTTAAAATAAATCTGTAGTGTAGTTTTCTTTTAGGCGACACTTTGTTATCGTTTCAATCTGCATTTGTTTCGATTCTCCCTCTCGTTTATATTCATCCTTGGGACTGCTTTAACGGCGATATCTATGATCTATGCCCTACTTTCGCCAAACTTTCACGAAAAACACTCCTCTAACAAAAACCACTATCAATAATTCCCCACACTCTTTATCTGTATCTAAACCTACATCCAGGTTCCATGAACAAAACTAAACGCCTGTGGAACTCTCTTCTTATTGCCTGCTTTCCAGCTGACTACAATCTCATTGTCTTCAAGTTCAACGTAAACAAGTAAATAATCCAAGTTAAAAAAATTCCCACTACATATGTTTACTACGCTGTAATCCCATTGACTAATGCATACCTATTGACCCTTATCTTCGAGTGGCCTCCAGGCCTTGATAAGTGGTGATTCCTGTGTAAAAAAATATGGCAGAACTTTTCCTTCTTGTTTACTATGACACCCGGACTTTTTGCTTGAACGGTTTTATCTGTACATGTATTTTCTGATTTTTGTTTTTAAGTACTTCAGTTGGTTTGCATGCGTGTGCATGGATGTTTATTATGTTTTTTATTCGTCTTATTGTTATTAATATAATTATTGTTGTTGTTTCATATCTTTACATTATCTTTAGTACTTCTTGTATTTCTTTGTTAATATACCCGTAATATTACTTTTATCACTATGGTGCTATTAGCATTATTTATGTATTATTATTATTATTATTATTATTATTATTATTATTATTATTATTATTATTATTATTATATTATTATTATTGTTATTGTTATTATTATTATTAATATTATTATTAATATTATTATTATTTTTATTATTATTGTTATTATTATTGTTATTATTATTGTTATTATTATTGTTAATATTATTGTCATTATTATTATTGTTATGATTATTATTATTATCATTATTATTATCATTATTATTATCATTATCATTATCGTTATTATTATTATCATGATTATTATTATCATTATCATTATCATTATTATTATTATCATTGTTAATATTGTTTTTTATTATCATCATTATTATCATTATCATTATCATTATGGTTATTATTATTATTATCATGATTATTATTATCATTATCATTATCATTATTATTATTATCATTATCATTATTATTATCATTATTATTATTATTATTATTATCATTATTATTATTATTATTATTTGTACTCTATTTTAAATTAGGAATACTATGATCATTAACATTATTATTACTGCCTTTATTCTTTTTATTATTTATAATGTTAGTACTATAAATAATAGCCATGTTAGTATTACAATTTTGTTATTGGTCCACCGACAAAAGGAGGGTGGACCTCAAATTCACCCATGTCCGTTCGTCCGTTCGTCTGTTTGCATTTTTAATAACTACGTCTTGGAATTTTTGGAGATTTTGCACAAACATTAAACATGATATGAGTAAAAATATAACAGAACGAATTATCCGGGAAAGCTCCGAGTGCCCCCTTAAGGCGCCTTTCGGATTAAAATGGCTAAAATTGACACTTTTGTGATTATTAAAAAAAAATGATGGCTTGGATTTTTATAAAACTGTTGCAATATTTTTGATTCATAATGGGGTATGATCCCATACAGTCGGGCTATTCTATTTATAAACGATGCTGCTAGGAACTGACGAATCGAATTAATTCACATTCTGCTACCAATCAATCAGGAATTGTTCCATAAATATTAAACCTTTTCTGTAGCAATTTCGCATGTTTTTTCCGTCTCGACACGGTAAGAATCTTTTGCTCTGTGGAACTGTCTACTGCAAACCAGTCACCCCTCAAGACTTGTTTAGAACAACAAACCATCGGAAACTGTTCTGAAACTAAACATGGCTTCCACTTCTAGAGGTTATGGGCCCAGTGTCGTCTTTATTTCGATGGATCCAAATCAAAATTCGAATTGTGGCAAGTTAAATTTCTAGGATATCTACGAATCCAAAAGCTACACAAAGTACTTCAAACACAACATGAAAACAGAAACGACCCCGATTTCATTGAAAAGAACGCAACTGCCTTTGCGGAATTAATACAGTGTTTACATGACTGAAGTCTATCACTAGTAATGAGAGAAGCCCTGGATGATGGCTGCAAAGTATTGCACATATTGAGAGAGCATTATTTATCGAAAGGAAACCCCAAAATTATTTCTTTATATACTGAACTGACCTCCCTAAAACGAATTGAAGCCGAAACTATTACTGATTATATTATAAGAGCCGAAACGACTGCAAATTCTTTCAAAATGTCTGGTTAGTTATAAGTGACAGTCTGTTAATTTCCATGGTCCTTAAGGGGTTACGGAGTGATTTAAAGCCATTTACTAACGTGATAACCCAGAAAGAAAAACACACGAGATTTTAGTCAATTCAAGGTAGCACTCAGAATTACGAGGAAACTGAAAATATGATCACAGAAAATAAACGAATCTACAAATATCATGAAATTTTAAAATATACACATAAAAGCATCAAAATTAAATTAGACCCATGCCAGGAATAAAAACCGTAACTTTGCCCAAAACAATTTTTCTCAAAAAGTACAAAAATTATTTGCTATAATTGTGGACAACCGAATCACAAGAGTTTCCAATGTAGATACAAAACTCAGAATGGCGACCTCATTAAAAGTGTGGAGAGCTTTGTTAGCGAACATACATTTTTATTTTCCTGTACGTTCAATGCTTCAACAAACAATAATAATTTTCTTGTCGATTGTGGGGCCAGGGCACATGTGATTATAAATGAATCTGATTTTATCAATTTTGACCCAAACTTTAAGCTACAAAATCATTTTGTAGAACTAGCAGATGGGAGTCGAGTAAATGATATCGTTTTGAAAAGAGGCGATGCTAAAATCTCACTAAGGAACAATAAAGGTGAACTATATTCCTGCATTCTAAAAAACGCTCTCTTAATCCCAAAATTTTAACAAATTATATTTTCTGTACAAGCTGACACTAAACAAGGTGCAAATATAAACTTTAGCCCCAATAAATTAAAACTGGTATACCCAAATGGAACTGTATTCGACATTAAAGAAAATGGGTGACTATATTATTTAAATAGCGTAGTCACATCGAAACCCGCCTGCCATGATCTACAGACATGGTATAAAATTCTTGGCCATTGCAATATTCCTGATATCAAAAGGTTGTCGACTGTAGTTAATTGTATGAAAATACAAACATCAAAAAGCTTCAACTGCGACGTCAAACTATCAAAGTAAAATACCAGAGAAGAAGGCACAAAAAAATCCTATCAATGGTGCATTGTGACTTGAATGGTCCCGTGAAACCGATGGCCAGAGAACATTATAGATATGTGTTGAATTTCGTAGATGACCATTCAGGTTTAATAATGGTTTACTTTTTAAAGAACAAATCTGATACCCTGCTAGCAACTAAAAAATAGTTAGCCGACATGGCTCCCTATGGTGGAGTAAAGTGTATTCTCTCTGACAACGGTACGGCATTCACCAATAAAGACTTTGAACTTTTACTAATTAACCATCATATCAAGCATGATAAATCAGCTTCTAGATCGCCACACAAAAACGGGACTGCTGAAAGAGCGTGGCGGACACTTTTTGAAATGGCAAGAAGCCTACTCATTGAACCAAAGCTCCTCAAAAACCTGGATGTACGCATTTATAGCGGCAGCCTATATACGCAACAGATGGTTTAACAAAACACTATCTAAAACTCCATATGAATCATTCTGAGGTAAAAAAACAAATTTAAGCAGAATGCATGTATTATGTTCAACTTACTTCGCATATATAGATAAAAAGAGTAAATTGAATATTAAATCCGACAGAGGTATATTTTACGATAAAAAAACAGTCCAGCCAATTTAGTATTTTTTCCAGAGAAAAATAAAATAAAACGAATCCGCTGTGTAAAATTCACAGACATGTTTAATTTTACAGACGAAATCCCGGCATATAAATAAGATGAAATTATATTTCCTCAAATAATTAAAACAAACGAAGACAATAAAAATGACGGAGACAAGCGTACCCATGCTGCTGCTGATGATGATAAAGGCGAAAGATATCCCTAAAGAAATAGAAGGCGACCTGATTTTTTGTGGTCGACAATATAAAAGATTATCAAATCGACTATTTCTATTCAATGGAAAATGCGCCAAAAATCTTCAACGAAGCAATTAATTCAGAACATTGGGATGAATGGAAAATTTCCATGAAAAAAGAAATAGATGCCTTAACCGAAAAATATACCTATACGGTAGTGCCTCTCCCAAGAGATAAACATGTTATTTCGACCAGATGGGGCTTTATAAAAAAGACTACAGCATCAGGCGTAGGACAGTACAAAGCTAGATTTGTTGCTAAAGGGTACTCTCAGAGTTACGGTGTTGTCTACGTTTTCACTGACCACAAACCTAACGTCAAACAGAATGTTACTGCAAGTCGCATCACAATATGACCTAAACATCCATCAAATGGACGTAAAAAATGTTTTTGGAACGCCCCAATAGACTGTGAAATTTATATTACCCTTCCAAAGGGATTTATAATGAAAAATAAAAATAGCGTGTGGCGACTTAACAAGTCATTATATGGTCTAAAGCAGAGTGCTCACTGTTTGAATACATGATTTCATGATTATATTATTAAACAACAATTCAGACAATGCGCTATAGGCCCCTGTTTATATACCCAACACAAAGACGATAAACTACTGATTTTGGTTTTGTGGGTCGATGATATTTTAATCGTATCAAAGTTTGACATAATGTTAACTGATGTTAAGAACAAATTAAGTAAAAGATTCAAAATGATCGATCTCGGCAAAATATCCTGGTTTTTGGGGATAGAATTTACTCAAAGCAAAGGACTTGTTACGATGAATCAATCGAGATGCATCGACAAAATACTATCAAAATTTGGAATGGGAGAGTGCAAGAAACGCTCTACACCGGTCGAAAATAATATTGATACAAATATACACACAGAATCTGAAATAATAAATGTTAAATAACACCGCGAAATTATAGGTAGTCTTGTATCTTTAATGACTGCAACTAGACCCGATATATGCTATACAGTAACAAAACAGTTACCAAAATTATCACGACCGACAATGAAGGATTTAAACAGAGCTAAACAAATCCTGCGTTATTTAAAAGGAACTAAAGAACAGAAGTTAGTATTTAGAAAATCAAAAATCCCCTAAAATTAGAAGGATTTTGATATTCAGCTTGGGGAAACGACGAAGATCGAAAAAGTATATCTGGATATTGTTTCAGATTCTCAGAAAATATGCCTATTATTTCATGGAAATCTAAAAAGCAACAGATTGTATCTAGGTAGCAGAGCGTAGTTTCGAAAAGTTATAACTAACTGAGTTCTATAAACTTTTGTTTGCCTGTACTTCGTGATAACTCTTAAGCGTACCCCAGACACTATTTTGCGGTTCATAAAACACTACATTTTTGGGACTATTTTACCATATTTGTCCAAATATTTCTGTGTATTTCTATTTAGAAGATTTTCATGGTGGTGAACTCAAATTTAAATATATTAAGGCCTTGGGGACTTTTGGGTCTAAATGTGGGGGTAAATGTGCGACTTAATTATTTTTATATTTGGCATGGTGCAGAAAGTATATGTGCATAAATTAAGGCGTAAAACTGCATCGTTTTTTTTTCACCAGGATTTGACGTCTCATGGGGACTTTGGGGGCTAAATAGGGAGGGGGTAAATGCTAAACTTAGTCATTTTTTATGCCTCATTCACTGAGCACTCACAGGGGACCATGCATGTTTTACTTGTTTTTAATATTTGTATTAATATCGTATAATAGCCTGGGCGTTTACGGACTAGCAGTTTGGTTCAGTGAAATATAAAGAATATTAAATTGGAGCTCATTGTTTATAACTCTAAATTTTAATTCTGTTTATTTTCAAATTTATAAGCACGGGATGGTTGTATGTTTATGAAAAACGTAATAACAAAATCAGAGAGACAAGTCGAACATGCAATGAAATTCTTGCTATGGCGTGATTTCGATCGCTAAGTTACAGAACGATTCATGGATGGCGATCTTGGGGCAAAATTAATAAGAGTTGAAGGAGTTTGTTTCAGGGAGTCAGATAGAGCAGATCAGAAAAAAGTTTGTCTATGATGTCCCTAGTATATGGATCGGCAGACTTGTTGGCCACATAGAAATAAATGATGGCAAATTAGAGACCACCCACCCACCTTCTAAGGATAAGAACAATGATGAAACTTCAACTGTGGACAACACTGTTATAGTAAAAACCTTTTTCCAATAAGAAATAAGGATGCAATTGAAGAGGTTATGTTACATGAACGACGGGCTCAAACCACTCCGGGACACGGCCCAGTAGCACGCGGGCAGAATATAAAAATCACGTTCGGTTTCATTTTTATAAACCACATCAAATAGTTGATTCTCTCAAGTTGGGGTATCACTATCATTTGGTATCATGCGTTATTAGTTCTAGCTTAACATTTTTCACGTACCATGAATTTCAAGACAATACCAGGACACAGGTAGGCTATTTAAAAATAATACTTATGTTATTTCTTTAATTTTAAAACATCTTTTTAGAATCATATATAACGGGGTATATTTAAAATCGTAATAAGTATTCAAGGCATACATTTCAGTAAATTGTTTTCTTTTCTTTATCCTCATCAGTTTATATAATACTGCTACAAACTGGTCGTGTTCGGGAAATTCTTCTTACTCTACCATCTAGTGTACATCTATAAACGAGCATCGCATGGATCAAATTAAATGCCATGGCCGTGTTAGCAGCGATCAGTGTGGACGACGCGTCGACTCCACGAAAAATTTCGAGAAGATACACCAACCTCGCCTGAAGAGGGGAGGACCGATAAACTTGTGTTGTGACGGAGTGGATGTCGATCGACATCGCGCACCCAACCGTTAACAAGTTGATGCAATTCGTCGCGACAAAATCAGATGTTAACTTATAAGAGACGATCCGATGCGTTCATTATGATCAGTGCAAATATGACACATGACAGATCGAATTAAGAAAGAAACCATAATCAAATCAATCTATTAGTCTAAACAACATTTCTAAAGTTATATTTGATTATCTAACATATAACGTTTTGTTGTGTATAGATCTAAATTGAACGCCGGCTTATATATTGATACTTGATTCGGGCTAGCTTATTTTTCATTTTATCCATGTGGCTGTGTTTTCTGCACGAACAGATTTTATATTTCACCAATTTATATATATATATATATATATATATATATATATATATATATATAGTAAGTTATAACATGTATAGGGCGATAAGGCTAAACTGAATATTCCGCGTTTCATCCACTCTATGGCTCTTCAGGCTTAACTAGCTCTACCTACGTATTGAGCACTTTTTAAGTAAATAGTTTACGCATAAATCTATAATTTCGTATATTTAGTTTATGTGAATAAATTAAGTAGTTAATTAATATATATATATATAGAGAGAGAGAGAGAGAGAGTCATCCACATACAGTACTGTTTCGCTGTTTCACAGCTCATCAGTGTGGCTAGACAGGCAACTACCTCTAGCCATAATTGTAACCCGACCGTCTGTACGACAGCCAAGGCTCCTAACCATTACGCCATTGGCGGCTGCTGCGTTAGTCATGAATTTAACGATCTTTTGATATCGTCCGATCTACCTCTGCTCGATTTGTTTATATATATATATATATATATATATATATATATATATATATATATATATATATATATATATATATATATTGGACAGTTAAAGACACTGTACTTCGCGTTTATTTATTGTTAAATTTTGAATTTTTCTTTTATATGTGTATATATACTTTGTGTGTGTGTGTATGTGCGTACTTATATGTATATAAATTTATGATTGACGTGACATCTTCTCATTGGCTATACCTCCTCTACTATTTCCTCCTCCTTTCTCCTTTTCTCGTTTATGCTAATTACTTTCACTACACTGATGGAGACTTAAGGATCGGCAAAAAATTCTATACCTATATAATTTTTTTTTCATAAAATTATTTTCTATTCAATGCACGTCACCAATACAAAACGAATAAAGGAAATGTATAAGTTTTTTTTTAATTTTCGTATTTGATTTTTACACATTTTAATATATATATATATATATATATATATATAAAGTAAATGATGATTGGTATGTATTATAAGAAAATTAGAACAACAGACCAAAGAGCGGAGTTTATTTTAATGTATTAATAAATGAATTAATACAATTAAAAGAAAACAGTGCTCGCTGTAATGTAGATATATAATAACATCGATAGGCATAGATATCCTCGAGCTGCTTTTATAATTGGTAATTCATCATTAAAATTGGTTGCAAAAGGAAGAGCAAACAAAATTAATAAATTGTACGATCGTTTCGGAAACGATGTTTTTATTGACATAAACAATACATCTTGAACAATAATTTCATCATTAAAGTCTCCTCATCAGCAAAAAGCGTGGGTGGGGTTTGAAAGACACCAAAAATAAAACTAGCAGTTTTTTTTAAGAAAGACAGGTATATATTTTATTCGCATTTAAAGTCCGTAACTATCATAGTCAAACATGGCAAGAAAAACCTCTTGAAATACCCGTTTACGTAATGTTCTCTTGCCCCCTCTCTAAAATTTTGATTTATTTCCAGGCCAACCATTTGTCTTAATTATCGTTTCATTGTTATTTTCCTATGACTTGTTGCTTTCATTTTAATTTATATGAATTCCTGACGACATTATAAATTTAAAAACAATTTTTACAATATTTGCTCAAACATATATATCATTCCCCCCCAAAAAAAATAAAAACATTATTAAATTTAACAAGGATCTAGACAAAAAAAAATTCCAGTTATAACTTTTTTCTTAAAAAAAATATTTTTCTGTAACAACAACAACAAAGTCTGTTAAAAAATTGTCTCTTAAAAAAAAAAAAAAAAAAAAAAAAACACATGGAAAACTGAAAAGTCCAACTATGAACACAAAATGCAATCAATATGCATTCACACACGCTGTTTTAAAAAGTTCATGCGACTTTGAAAAGTCTTTTTTATTTACAGTAATAATTCAACAATTTCAGCTGTGCAAGACAATTTTCAAAAACAATAATGGCTGACCGCATTTTTTTTTGCATGTGTGTGTCATTATATTCAAAAGAAAACAATTCATTTATTAATAAAATAGGTAAATGCACTCTGTGACTGGTTTAAACAATTGTTTCTTTTTTCATTCATATCCACGATTGTTCTTATTTCTTTTGCGACATATAATCTCTTTTTTAAGTACATTTCTCTTTCACATGGAATGTATGGTAAATTGTCTAGAATTTTTCTTTACCTTCCTAAATAGATATTCGTGTGTGCGTGTTTTTATTATTGGTATTGTTTTTTTTTCGTGTCGACATATCAACATTTTTTTCGTGTTAGAGTGTATGCTTTACTTTTTTTCATTGTGTGTATGTGTTTATTCCGTCTAGCTAAGGACCTTAGTTGTTTTCACACCATTGTATGGGTGCAGTAGAAACAAGAACTAAATCGCAAACAAATGCTGTGTAGCAGGTGTTCCATATTTAAAGATGACGCAGAGTTCATATTGGTCACATAACGATGAGGGAGCCATTTATTTCTTATATTTCTGAGTGACTTCGTATTAGCAGTTCTTATAACACGGATAGAATGATAATGACATTTTTTATATGACAGGGGACTGATTCTTCTAAACACATATTGAGGAGAGGGTGACATGATGCACAGTTCTTAACACTGAGGAAGATAGATACATAATCTTCGAAAGGTTACCCAATGTTCATTATAAGATGATAAACTGAATTACCTTTCGTTCGTGATGAAGGGTGAGACAAGACGAACATTACAACATAATAATGACTTCTTTATTCATCTGATCGACCAGTCGATGACATCAGGAATTCAAATTTGGATCTAAATATTCTAAATGATCCCCTTTCGCTTCCAAGAGATCAACTAACCAAGTGGCTGGCTCTCTTGCTGACTTATTTGCTCTCTTTCGGCCTGACTAAAATCCGAACCCATAATATGAAGAAATGTCCTTTGTCTATGACGTCAGAATGTGTTTTGAAAACGTAACTAATTTCACGTGGCTTTACATATGTCTGTTTAAACACACGTTTGGCAAACAAAGTATACTCTATTCTAATCTTACCTATTTTAAACAATATAATTTAATTTACATTGGTCATTCTTTTAGCTGACATATTTCATATTTCGATTTCTAAAAGAATCGACAATCAACTCTTTTTTCCGATATAAACAATGTTTAACTATTCTAATAGAATTTAACACTAGACTAAATTTCTAACATTTTATTTCTTTACTTTGCCTGCGGGGTTCGATTCTAGGCTTATCCTAATCTTATTTTCACTTATCTAATATTCTTTTTATTTACATGAAAAGGGGACAGCCGTTTTCCATGTAGCATCCAGACTTTCTCAGATCCCTGTTTCATACATTAACAGCGTGAAATTCTAGGAAATAATAAACTTCTGTCATGGATGCGCGTCAGTGAATATACGTTATTTACTTACTGGCAAAAATGCAATAAGAATTGTAATGACCGTGTACAAAAATAAATTCAGGAATACAAAATGTTGCTCGTTTTTATGGCTCCACTTCCTACTTTGTAGCTCTTCAACTGTTTCAGTGAAGCAATAGGATACTTTATTCTAAGAACAGACTTTGTGCGGTAAAGGACGCTCCAAACCCCCATGTATAGCCAACGTTTATCACTGGTAATTGTGCCTTGAGAATGGTAGTTACTATGTAGAAAAATACATTCTGGAGTATAACAGGTCACTCGTTTTTCTAGTACTACTCATATTTTCATAGTCCTTAAAATTTTCGATTAAGAAATAGGATTAAGTAATCTCGTACAACAGAGTATTTGTACATTTTTATTTACTTAGAAAGTTATCATTCATTATGGTCTGAATAAACTCAAGGATAAGGGCTAATTATTAAATATTTGGTAAGACAATGTAAGCCACGTTGAAAATTTGGGTACGCTGAGATTATTTAAATAGGCGACTTGATATGAATTTGTTCACATTACATGTATAACAACCTTGTTATAATCTGAGGTAAAGATCAGTCCAAGAAGTTGGTCAAAAGTGGATGTTATATGCAACATAAGAGCCATTCATTTCAACATGAGCAAAGCGGGCATCAGAGCGTTGGTGATGAAAAGACAAACGTTTGGTTTCAGATGTATTAAATTTAACTATAACTATCAATTTTTACGCCATTGTGCTATTTTACCCCTTTGGACGGCAATAGCCGTAGTGTTGTGTAGCGTGGGAGAGGTGTTCATATTCGAGACACATATGACAGAAGACTCAGAACACGAATGATAATGGCATTTATAACAGAGAGAGAGAGAGAGAGAGAGAGAGAGAGAGAGAGAGAGAGAGAGAGAGAAAGAGAGAGATTTATATTCTTGATACATCATGACGACTGTGATGATAAATTTTTATCATATTTTAATACGGGTCTGAAACATTTATGCCGTTCTTGTTAACACAAAGGGACACAGTATTTGGAAGGTGGTTATAAAATGTCTTTTAAAGATGATGATAACCCAAACACATTTACCTTCTCAATATATATACTTTACTTATTCATATGCCGGCCGATTGATGATGTCAGTATTCCAAGCATTTTCGACTACATGATCTCTCTTCTACCTCTCGCCTCTTAGGGCGTCATGTCCAAGTCAGACCCGCTCTCTCTACCTATTTCTCT
Organism: Euprymna scolopes; assembly: GCF_053919585.1. Taxonomy (NCBI): domain Eukaryota; kingdom Metazoa; phylum Mollusca; class Cephalopoda; order Sepiida; family Sepiolidae; genus Euprymna; species Euprymna scolopes. The sequence continues at coordinate 20,844,787 of NC_136508.1, forward strand.
CTCTCTCTCTCTCTGGCTGTGTCTGTGATTACCCCAAACGTCGAACCTCGTCTCAATATATTGAGAATACTCTTTGTTTGTTACGTCAGAGGTTGTCTGTTAACCAACGTGACTAAATTCCACGTGGATCTTACATATGCCTGTCCAAACACACTTTTGGCAAATAAAGAATTCCCAATTTTAATTATTCAATATCTACCCTATGTTTAATAATTATCTATAACCCGCATTGTCAATTCTTTCATATATATATATATATATATATATATATATATATATATCATATCATATCCAGTTGTTTCTAAACGAATGTACAATCGTTCTTTTTCTGACATAAATAATATTTAGTTATTACTAAAGGAATTAACAATCCACTGCATTCCTAGTATTTAAATTATCCATTACCTTTTAACACTGGCCTACATGGTTCGATTCTAGCTTTTTCTTTATATCATTTTCGTCTATTTAGTCTGGCTTCTTACTTACATGAGAAAGTGACAGCTCATCTTATGCAGCACTAGATGGTAGTATTTTGACGAAAGATCGAAGAAGTACAGATTAACGATTAAGAGGGTGTCATTTGAATGTTGGTTTTGGTTCGCTTTGGTTTGGTTGTTTAATGGCATCTCATACCTTTTCAGGTTATTTAATGCAGAATCCAGTTATTTTGGAAATAGTATTCATGTTGCATCAAGTTTATTCTTAAAAGGCTTTTTACTCCTCACGGCCTTTGTATCTTCAATCGCTAGTTTATATTGTTTGATTTGGTTGTTTTATAGTAGATTCCAGCGTTTTTGTTCCCTGGCACGCAGAACATGAATGACTTTTGCAGTGGGAGAGGGAAAAAGGCTTACGTCATTAATGTTTGGTACATTTTAAGTTGGGAAATCAAGTCAGGAGATGGGGGAGATAGAAAGAGAAAGGGTTAAGAGGCAGAACCAAAAAAAGGGGAAAGACTGGTTGTTGTTGTTGTTGTTGTTGTTGTTGTTGTTGTTGTTGTTGTTTTTGGTTTTGCAGAACAAAATTAAGTTTTGCACAAAGAGGTAGTAAAACCAAAAAGCGTCAATGTTAGGTGCAGTTAGGTTATTTTTCAGCAGCTAATAATAAATTAATGTTTTGTGTTATTAATTTGGGAGTGTTGCTTTTGCTTCCCAAAGCATAGTTAACAATGTTAACCAAAATAACGATTTAAAAAACAAAGAAACACATAAAAACAACACACAAATATGCGAGTCTTTATTGCATGAAACAATTTAAAACATCGTGTGTGAATACAGAATTGGCACACGATTCTGTTGTCGATAAATAGAGTTTTCCAAAAAAACAATGGTTTCAACTAATTTTTTTGTCAATTCAAATAAGTTACAATAGTAGCTTCCAAATTATGCGGTCGAAAAGACCTAAATATTATTGACTTACTAAAAAAAACTACTTTAATCGTGTTAAGATGTGAAATATTGCCGCCATGTTGTGTAAATCGACGCGGAATATTACCTCTGTTTTGAACGCTCTTGTGTCTTACGATCGTTTTCAGCAAATTCTATTTTTATTTTCTTTAATAATTATCTACTGTATCGATTTTCGTAATTTTTGGATATAATCATCTTAAAAATAAGGCGAATACGTAGATGCCATTGTTTTCATGTGAAATTCAGTATCACGATTTTGAAAAAAAATATATATGCAATAGCTTCTTCGATCTTAACAGCAATCAATTAAATCTAATCAGTAAATAAATAGAATAAAATACCTGAAACAAAACATGAGCTAAAACATTATAAAAACTGGATAGGATATTTGTCACACTCTAACGTTAACCTTCACTCTCCACCAATACATCAGAATTTACTTTTCAAGCTACTCCCCGAATAAGGACAAAAGAAAACAACCATGCAATCATTTTAGAATTCAGCGTAGGCGATCAGTATTGCATATAAATTAAACTTAAATTAAACACAATTACAAGTGTTTAAGTAATAAGGTGTTATAAGAAATAATCGGCAGAATGTTATGTCTCGTGATAAAATATACAATTAACAAATTTTTTAAACATTTACTTTTTAGTAATATCTCTATATTAATACGATAGCGCGTGTTTTATGTTCTATGTCGCGCTTACATCCGGGTCGTTTAATTGTGATGTACTTCCATTTCTTGTCCAATTATTCATAAGTTTTGGTTTCAGTTTAGATTATAATCTACACTTTTATTATAAATATTTTAAAAAGCTTTTCGTTTCAGTTATGGCTGACGAAAATCAAGTATATATATATATTTATATATATATATATATTTATATATACATATATTTATATATATATATACATATATTTATATATATATATGCATATATTTATATTTATATATATATATATGAACAAATGATTAATAAAACATGCTAAAACATCTTGAAAAAGAGTTAAAAACATATTTAATTTTAAAAAGGGAGCACAAGATAAGTGGATAGTCCTTTATCCGCGGAGTTTCGAAGAAATACTCCCCTTCTCATCATAGGACAGGAATTAGCAAAATGCAGGATAGGATTTTGCATGTAAAAGTATTTTATGAAACCATAAGTAAGTCACAAATCTTACTTGGTTTAAAAAGGGTGAGGTAAGGAGAATAGGAGGTAAAAGAAAAAATGATAAAAAGAGTTCACATGAATGGATAGTCCGGTGAAGGTTAAAAAATCCAAGAATGGTAAAATCCAAACACGGTCGAATCTAACAGGTAAGTTCCAAATAGTACAAAATGATCCAAAGGGCAGAATTCTGGTTCTGCGAATATTATGGGTGGCAGACGAAACCGGACTAGCGTAATCAATTTTTTTTAAGAAGAAATGCTTCTTAAAATAAAAAAAAGGTTAAGGTTTCGAATGAAGCAGATTCCATTTTCATATTTCTCTTTTTGACAATGGTTTCAACCATTTGTTTGATTAAAAATTCGATAATATGTGTAAATGCTTTATTTCTTAAGTGGTCTTATGATATTGTCCAGGACCGTATATATATATATATATATATATATATATATATATATATATATATATATATATATATATACTACAATAATGAAATACATACATACACTAGTGTTTCATCCTTTCTGGATTCTTAAGTGCAGGGTGTCACAATTAACACCAGTCAATGGATTGGAACCTGACTTGATTAGCAAATACGGTCTACATTCGGTCACTATTAACACCGTGAAAAAACGTTGAATTAAAACATTTTATTTGTAAATGATTTTTTTACTTCAGTCACAGTGATCTAATCGTTATACGATGATGTATGCATATATATATGTGTGTGTGTGTGTGTGTATACAATTTAGAAAAGCATTTCATCCAAGGCCTGAAAATTGTTAAACAAATTTTTTTTACTATAGGCTTTAAAAAAAAAGTACAAGATTACATTTGAAATTTATTTATCTTTAAAGCAAAGTGCACTTTTATAAATTTTACAAAGTATGGTACAAAAATTTGATTTAAATTGAATACAAAAACTTACCTTGGATTTATTTCATGTAATGTACATTCTGTTGCACTTTAAAAAAAAAAAAATCATTGAAAATTTTATATCTATATCATTATTTGCTAGATGAAAGATAATGTTTTTAAATTGCAACAAAATGTACATTACATAAAATAAATCCAAGGTAATTTTTTTAATTCAATTTAAATTAAATTGTTATACCGTACTTTGCAAAATTTATAAAAGTGCACGGTGAAGATAAATAAATTTCAAATTGATTATTCTACCTTTTTTTTAAGCCTATAGTAAAAACATTTTGTTTAACAATTTTCATGCCTTGGATGAAATACTTTTCTAACTTGTATCTTATCTTTTTAAGATTATATTTTAAAACTCTCCTTCTCTCTATTTCACTTTGTATTTCTCCTCACAGCAAATCTCATTTTTTGCACCCACCTATTTGCATTATTACAGGTCTGAATAGTCTATCTGTTTCAGTTTGTCTTTCTCCTTACACCACAACTCAGATTTTGCAACCCCCTCTTTGTAATACAGGTCTGAATAATAAGAAAATCTGAATTTTTTAAACAAAAAGTTTAAAATAATTTTTTTAGATTAAAATTTTTAAAACTTCTTTCAGAATAGAAAATCTTTAAAATTTAATAAGCAACATATTTCATATAGGTTTCATTAAAAAATATTCAGTACATAACGAGAAAAATAGAGATGAAAATTTAAAAAAAGGACTGTATAACTGGTTACAGCCAATAGTAGACTTCGCTAGCGAAAGTCTTTGTTATTGTTATTCTATTATTATTATTATTATTATTATTATTATTATTATTATTATTATTATTTAAACATTTTGTGTCCTGCTCTTTCGCGCGAGGACTAATATATATATATATATATATATATATATATATATATATATGCAATTCAATTTATACGTTCGTATGTTCATACGTTACATATATATATATATATATATATATATATATATATATATATATATATATAAGTTTTTATTTCGGTTTCGATTTAAGTTAATGCACCCAAGTTATATGGATTATTTTTTTTTAAATCGCAACTTTATAATATTTAAAAATTAATAGAACAGTTACTATATAATAATATATAAGAAATCTTCAAGAATTAAAATATCATATTTAAGCGTACTTTGCTTTGCCGGGCGTTCGTGGTAGCTTAGATAAATCCTTTTACAGTTTCAGCAAAAAAGCTACAATAATATAAGAGGCGTCTACATTTACACTGAACATCTACAGAATAGTAACATCGATATATTACATATGAATGAGTTGCCTGTGGAATTTCCCTAGGTCCTGCTAGTTAAGTCATTAATAGAGGGTTCGTTTTGAAAGTTCAGTACATATTAATAAGTTTTGAAAAAGGTTGAAAGTTACATCGACGTAAATGTTGTACGAATAATATTTAAAATTGTAACGGTAAGCGAGTATAAGAGATAACATCAATCACCAATCCTCATCTAAAATAAAAGACAATGACATAATCCCGCAGACGTGATTATAAGCAGTAAACTAAATGCATTTATTTATTACGGACCATTATACTCATATTTTACTTGTTGCTTCACGACGTTTCGGCCAACTATTCCTTTAACCTTCCTCAGGTGGTAACCGCGACGGGATAGAAACTCCAAATCTCCTAACACCACTTGGTCCTAGATATGACCTTAAACTATATCCGATGGTGAGGCCCCAGCTTGCGGGTTTACGGGAGTATGGAGTCACCCCTTCATAATCATTCCTCCCAGGTACACTCTGACCCGGTGTGGTAGTACCTCTTAGGGTCCCAACTATGGGATAATGTTAATGGAGCCTGTTAAATGTCTAGCAGTGATCCAGTTTCTTTAATTTGAAAAGCATCGTAAATTAAAATATGACCGAAAGTCTGTGGACACAGCTCCCAGACCTGGTCGCCCCACTTCTGCCATTGATGAGGCATCCGTCCGCCAAGTTGAGGCTACCATTTTGGAAGATCCCGCAGAAGTGATTATAAGCAGTAAAATAAACTAAGCAACCAAACTAAATGCATTCATTTATTATCCTCATCTTTTACTTGTTGTTTCACGACGTTTCGGCCAACTATTCCTTTAACCTTCCTCAGGTGGTAACCGCGACGGGATAGAAACTCCAAATCTCCTAACACCACTTGGTCCTAGATATGACCTTAAACTATATCCGATGGTGAGGCCCCAGCTTGCGGGTTTACGGGAGTATGGAGTCACCCCTTCATAATCATTCCTCCCAGGTACACTCTGACCCGGTGTGGTAGTACCTCTTAGGGTCCCAACTATGGGATAAATAGAAACTGACTGGAAAAAAAAGTTTATACATATTCTATTAAAAACCTTTTCTTCACAAACACTGGATTCGGCATTAAATGACTTAAAAACGGTTGATATGCCGTAAAACTATGGAAGGCAGTAATTGTTGAGAATGCAGTCAGGAGATTCAGAGTTCCTATCTCGTCGCAGTTATCACCTTACGAAGGTCAGAGGAATACTTGGCTGAAACGTGGTGAAACCACAACTACAAAGATAAGATGTTTTTCAGAAAGTCGAAATAACCAAAAAATTATTAAAAAAATAAAAAAGATAAGGTTAATAGTCCGCAATAAATAAATTTATAAATAATACTCATACCAATGAACATTCCAATAGATTAAATAATAAATGTCTTATATAAGTTGAAATGAATTCAGACAACCAAGACAAAAAGAAAGTGCCTTTTATTCTGTGAAAACTTTCCGTGAGAAAGTGTACGTTTCTGTTAACTACGTCAGGTGTTTGAGAGCACATGTAAAATTCTGATAACGATATGCCGTACGATGAACTAAACAACTAAACTAAAGACTTAATATAAGCTAGTATGAATTTAAACAACTTATAGAAAAGAGAAAGGCAGTATTTTATTTCATTAAAGCATTTCGTGAGAAAGTGTATTTTTATGTTAACTACGTCACATGTTTGTGCGTACATCATAATCCTGAACACGGTATGGCGTAGGATAACCGAACTAAAGACCCAATAAAAGTTAGTATGAATCTAAATAACCAATAAGAAAGCGAAAGAAAGGCTTTTATTTTGTGAAAGCTTTCCTTGAGAAAGTGTATTTTATGTGAACTACGAGGGGCGTACAATAAGTAATGCCCCGAACCCACTTTCAGTTGTCTGATCTAGCTGAATTTTGCATGTGTAATGATTTAGATCTCTACGGGTTATGTGGCAAATTAAAGTTCTGAACTAATTGTGGTTTCTGTTTTACAGGTGTTTGAACTGAGTCAGGTGCGAAATGGAGCCTGTTAAATGTCTAGCAGTGATCCAGTTTCTTTAATTTGAAAAGCATCGTAAATTAAAATATGACCGAAAGTCTGTGGAAACAGCTCCCAGACCTGGTCGCCCCACTTCTGCCATTGATGAGGCATCCGTCCGCCAAGTTGAGGCTACCATTTTGGAAGATCGGCGCATTACTATTCGCCAAATAGCCCAATATGTCCAGATTAGTACAGGGTCTGAAGAAACTATCATTCATGACCATTTGCATGTGCTTAAGGTGTCTGTCAGATGGATTCACAGGTTGCTCACACCATTCCAGAAGCGAGAACGCGTCGAGTGCTCGAGGATGAATTTGGAGATGTGCCAAGAAGATGAGTCAAAGTTTTTCAAAAGACTGATTACACAGGATGCAACCTGGGTGCATCACTATGATCCAGAGACCAATGCCCAGTCAATGCAGTGGAAGCACTTGGACTCACCACCTCCAAAGAAGGCAAGGGTGCAGCCCTCCGCTGGAAAGGTCATGCTCACAGTCTTCTGGGACGAGAACGGAGTAGTGATGACAGATTTCCTGGCAAAAGGTACCACAATTATAGGAGCTTATTATGTTTCAATTTTGAGGAAATTAAGGGAAGCTATCAAAATCAAGAGGCGGGTCAATATCAACAAAGATGCTCTCCTCCTGCAGGACAACGCTCCGGTCCACAACTCGCATGTCGCCAGATCAGAAGCACGGGCGTGTGGTTATGAAATCCTGCTACATCCTCCCTACTCTCCTGATCTTGCACTCTCTGAATTTCACCTCTTCCCAGCCACGGAGTTGTTTTTGAAAGGAAAGCGTTTCCCAGATGTTGCAGTTTGATTTCTGAAGTCACGTCGTAGTTGGAGGAGCAACCTGCATTGTTCTAGTAAACGGACTCCAGAGCTGCATCAAACGATGGGAGAAATGCATAACTCTGGGTGGTTCCTATGTAGTGACAGACTAATAACTGTGCCAAGTTTCGTTGCACTACTGCTATGGGAAGTGGGTCAGGGGCATTACTTATTGCACGCTCCATCGTACGTCATGTGTTTTTGCTTACATGTAAAAACCAGAACACAAAAGCGAGCGCTTATCTCTCTTACTATCAAAGCGTATGTGTGTGTGCAGTCGATTTCAGGGGTCAGTGTGTCAGCGACGAATCGAAATTGATTGAGTTAATCCCACCGGACGTCCGCCACTAGAAGGCGGGTCCGGTCTTATTCGATCCTGACGTCGAGGACGATCCTGCTTCGGGGAAATGCGTCGATAATTCGCAATGGGAAATCCATTTCGTGGGGTAGTGCGAGAGAGAAGCATGTGAATAGAAAGTAAAAGATCGATCAAACGAGTCAGTTTAATTTGAGGTACGAGAGGAGTCGGTACTTAAGAGTTGGGTAAGGGATGCAGAATAGAAACGGAAACGGACAGATAAGATACATGAGAAGGATTGGCTTTTTGGTGGCGGCGGAGAAACAGAATTTGATAATGCAAAATTGATGACGATACATGGATGAGTAAGAAGTCACCGGGAAATGGTTGTTAGAGTAATGTTATATAGTATCCAGACAAATGATATATATATATATATATATATATATATATATATATATATATATATATATATATATATATATATATATATATATATATATATATAAGCGCATACGTGTGTATGTATGTATATATATATACATACATATATATATATGCATATAAAGTTATAGACGATACAAAATAAATATAAGTATACACCGATTTATTTCACAGTTCAATAAGAAAAGGGCAGCAAAGGGCTATATATATATATATATATATATATATATATATATATATTCAAGCACATCTAATTGAACATGGCAGAGTTATTCTTTTTTTTCCCATTTTTCTGAATATTTTTTCCATTCGCCGAGCGGGCTTGTTTTATTTCAGTCGGAATGTTGCATAAAATAACCGGATTTCATTTAAGACCAGAACAAATACACTAACAGTATGGCGAAACTAACAGGAAACTACTTAAATCAACTATAAAATAAGTAAATCCGAATTAAAAATAAATATTTCACATCTGACCATCCTGCACCTACCTTTAACCAATAAGAAAAACTGTAAATACACCAAGCCTCAAAGAAAAAGAGAAAGAATACAACAACAACAACAATAACAACAGTCACTCCTTATTATAATCGGACGGACGGACATACATCGCTTAGTTATAATATGACTGAACAAATACTTTTTGCGCCATTTTATACATTTCGACTGAACTAAAAAAGACCGCTCGGCGAATGGAAAAGATATCCAGAAAAATCGGAAAAAAAGAATAAATCTGTCGTGTTCAATCAGACCTGCTTGAATAATGTCGTGCTTCCAATATATATATATATATATATATATATATATATATATATATATATATATATATATATATATATATATATATATATATATATATATTGTGTACAGAAAGTTGTTAGTTGAGACGGATCATTGGTACCGTCGGTTTCAAGCCCGAAAATAAGGCCCGTTTAAGGTATCCTTATCAAGCTCTCTTAAGTATACCGTAAACGGGAAACGGGCCTTATTATCGGGCTTGAAACCGACGGTACCAATGATCTGTCTCAACTAACAACTTTCTGTACACAAAATATAAATACACTCTTACAATTTGGAGTTTCCTTTTAATTGAGCACTCTGCTGGAATTCTTTTTCCAAAAAAAACTAACCATAATCAATTATATATATATATATATATATATATATATATATATATATATATATATATATATATAGAAATAAAAAGAAACAAACCGTATTATGTGTTCATCAACGTTTCGTCTTTATTTCGAGACTTCCTCTGAAATAAAGACGAAACGTTGATGAACACATAATACGATTTGTTCCTTTTTATTTTTCTGTTTTGTCGGAATACTATTTCCATATTTCTCATCATATATATATATATATATATATATATATATATATATATATATATATATATATATATATATAACGAAAACTGTATTTGCTTGAATCATGGTGTATGTATACCTGTATCTGTAGAGACGCATTTTAATACAGAAAACCCTTAAGCATAATTTAAAAAAAGAGTCTCCAATTCAGTTCTCACACATTATTTTTCAGTCTTTCATAGCTGTCCCATCGTCGCAATGTTTAATGGTTGTCACTGTTTTAGAAGTACTTTGCTTGAAATATCCTTCAATGAATTAATAGCACTTGTGCCTGCCTCAACGTGCATCCTCCCGACTAACTACTACTCCTACATTGTTGATGACCCTAGATGTCGGTACACCTTCTATTCTACTAGTTTCATCCATTGGGCTGCTGCACTTTGGAATTCCGTGTTTTCTGCCTGCTTCCCTGATTTTAAAAACATATGCAGAATTTTAATGCGAACAGACATCTTGTTCCGCTACTTCCGACATAGTCCCCTGTAGACATGATCTCAAATAGTAACATTGTATGTTCAAATTATAATGCACCGTGTTTTTGGTGTGAAAAAGGCGTTAAAAAATAAATAAATAAAAACTCAAATATTTGAGTCAGTTTTCTTCAGAAATTTGATATATTATTTAAAAGATCCTCATATATCAAACTAATAAATATAATATTAATTGCAAAATAATGATGATGATGAGGAGGATGATGACGATGATGATGATGATGATGATGATAATACTACTACTACTACTATTAATAATAATAATAATAATAATAGTTATTATTATTATCATTATTATTAGTATTATAATAATTATTATTATTATAATTATTATTATTATTACTATTATTATTATTGTTATAATTATTATTACTATTATTGTTATTATTATTGTTATTATTATTATCACTATTATTACGAGTATTATTATTGTTAATATTATTGTTATTATTATCATTATTACTATTATTATTACTATAATTACTACTATTACTATTATTATTATTACTATAATTACTACTACTATTATTATTATTATTATTATTATTATTATTATTAATATAATAAGCAATACCCGTGGAAATTTTAAATACATTATAAATAAAATGAATATAAAATAAAACAAATAACAATAAATTATTTTTTAACCTTTTTATGCTAAAAAGGAATTGATTTTAAAGAAAGATTTTTACAATAAAATTCAACAATCAATAAATTGTTTGGTTTTTCTGAATATTTTTTAATATAAATTATAAAGGAACAGAAGTCAGTTCACTTGCATGGACTTTTTTTTAATTTCAAAAAGATTATATAATAAAAACAACCTCCGTCTTCTTTCAACATGACATTTATTTTAAATTTATCAAAAAAAAAATAGCTGATATAAAACCGTAAAATAACAGCCATGTTTTTTTATTTCGAAAATCTTCGGAGAGGAAATGGTTTAATGATTTTTTAACTGATAAAAGGCGACTATAAAGGGATGTAATTTTTTTTGTCATTAATATTTGTGATGCTTTTTTTTACTTTTTGTGATGATGGTGTTTTTTTTTTTTGTGACCCCGGACAAGTAAATTAATAATTAGATAATAATAACAACAACAATAATAATAATAATAATAATAATAATAATAATAATAATAATAATAATAATAATAATAATAATAATAATAATAATAATAATAATAATAATAATAAAAACAATAATAATAATAATAATTAGCAGGACCCGTGGAAATTCCACGGTAGTTAAAATCTTTTAAAACACATCAGTAAGAAATTCCTTATTGTTATATTACAAACATGAACGTGTGGAAGCAAGTAGAACAAATAACTTTAGTTTAAACTTTTATTGAAGGTCAATGCGATCGTAACTGATGCTGTTAATATTGTCAGGAAGTGCTGGTGATGTGTGAGGCGGTGAAAGGGACGTCAATCAGCTGTTTGGGAGTCAGACTGTGAAGTTAAAAAAAACTGTGTGACATTGTTGATATCGATTTTGTGCAAGTTCTGATGACCCCAAGTTGTTTAATATTTCAGGACATTTTGGTTTACACGTGTAAGTAATGAATAGGTCACAGAAAACTGCCATTGCATCTTGATGAAGCTGTTGTAGATTCCTAGGACTTCCTGTAAATGTAGATGGTAGAATAACTGGTACACCAGAATAACCATATTCATTCCTTGATAAATGATTCATTAAGCCAGACTATTGAGCAGCTCTTGGTTGACTTTGATAGCTTTTAATGAAGTTAAATAAGCAACCGTCAACTTTCACATATGCGATAGACTTTTCTATTTATTTTTAATTTTATTCAATGAAGATTTGGAAATTCACAAATATTTTTTAAGTCGAATTATTGATATAGATTTCAATCAATGCATCACAACTTCCTGATAATATAAATAGAACACTTTGAATTTTCTGTACAAAAGTTTTTTCCATAAAAAACATTGTAATCTGTTATAATATTCAGATTCTTGTGTGCATAGAAAATGAAGTGTTTCTTTAAACTTACGAAGTACAGTTAAATTTTGATTTTTTGATAATCAAAATTATGTGAGGTAGGTTGTACCTATCAAATTTATGTCAATGTTATATAATTAAGTAAAGTTAAACAAACTGTACACTACTTTTTCATCAAATTCTGACTTTTAAATATAAGGAAAGCAATTAATTTTTTTTTCCAAAATCATATTTACATCCAAGTTATTTTTAGATTCCATAGCTGTTCCTGATTGTTTTCATAACACTTCACGATAAACAATATTCTTAGTATATGTTACACCACACTTTCTGCCCTGATTATCATCTCTATGCAGTTGCATTACCTTAAATTTTACACTGTACTTTGATCGAGCTCTTGAACATGCCACATACAGCTGACCATGAGAAAATACAGGTTGTTGAAGATATATACCAACCTTATCAAAAGTTTGGCCTTGTGCGTTATTGATGGTTAGTGAATATGCTAATCGTTTTGGAAACTGTATCCGATGAAATGCAAACAGAACATTTGTATCACTTGGCTTTAACTAAATTCTCGGAATGATAACTGTGGAACCTCTATTAGATCCATTAATTAAAATAGCAATGATGCTGTTTTGATGATATTCTTTTATTTTCATCCTAGTTCCATTACAAAGTCCTTGATTTATGTATAAATTTTGCCCCTATTTTCACTTTAAGTCAGTGAGGTGACATTCTAGATGGAGTTAATTAATTTATGAACTCGATAGGATAATTTTGAAGTTCAGCATTATCATCAGAGATGTAATCTTTACTTAAATATGTACTTATGCCTCCGGGAAGATTATTTAGAATTTCTACATTTACTGTTAAACATTCTGTATTTTTTGGAGTCATAATGATTCTATTTTCCATTTCTTGAGGGCTGCAATCAAATATTTCTGAGATTAAAGAACCATCACATACCGAATCATCAGGAACATCTATGGCATCTACAGGAACGTCATTAAGACTGCTCGTTATTGTACCATTACCGAGATGAAGGAGCCATCTAGAAAACTCCTGTTCATTTATGTTAGTTCTGACGTTTTGTGTTAGTTGTAATTGACTGAAATGATGCCACAATGGGCATCTTTTAAGACAGGTGTCTATAATAGATGTAGGTGATCCATGTGGCACTACTGGCAAAATTTGCCTGAAGTCACCTCCAAGTATGAGAAATTTTCCACCAAATATTTTATCGTTACCCATTATATCTTGTAAACATCTATCTATAGCAAGCAGTGTATGATTAGGTATCATAGAGGCTTCGTCTATGATGAATAACTTTACCTTTCTCAAAAAAGAAGCATGCTCTGATACAGGAGAAACGTTACAGACACTGGTTTTTGTCAGAGGTACAGGTAGTTTGAATATACTGTGGAGTATTTTCCCTGAAGTTAGTAGCATTGCAGCAATGCCGCAGTGGCGGTTACAGTACTACTGGAGGTGAAGTAATCATATAACATGTTGAATAAAAAGGTTTTTCCTGATCCGGCTGGGGCATCTAAATAGAAGCAATTGTTGTGTGAGGCTACTTTTTCAGTTGCCATGACAGCCTTGATTATAGTATTAAAGACCTATAATTGTTCATTGTTTAACAATTCAACATTAGGCCCGTTTGTATTTCAAGTCATATTATCTATTGGAGGATCACCTGTTGTTTCAGGTAAACACATTGCCTGGCAAGAAGAACCATGCTCATTAAATATTGGTTTTATCAAATGAATAACTGGAGAATATGTATATACACTGGCCCCCGCCCTTTGCGGCCCGGGCGACAAGATCAAAGTGTAGTATCTCTTCCGACAGATACTGCAAGCAAAGACCATATGTGGGGGTAACCCCACATATCTACCTTGGTCAATGTAGGGGCAACCCTTCATACCAACAGTTCCTATCAAACTCCCATTTCCCACCCATCGAGAGCTGGTCCCCTATTTCCCTCCCCCCTCCCTCTCTCTCCACATGAAAAAACGGCCTTGTGCCTAATTTGCTCAGTGGGGAAGCAAATAAATACAAACTGGGGGGTATGTATTATATATCCACCAGTCCACAACACTTTACCGTAAAATTCGGCTAAAACAATTGTTGACGAATTACCTCCTTTGAGTCGATATTGTCTGCTTGTGACAATTGAAGCGAACAACTTATTAGGTATTAAATGCTAAAACATTTTAATGCAGCTGGCTAATTGGCTATAAAGTAAGTTATTCCGAACTTTGATCTAACATTTTAATTAAAAAAAAAGCTTAACATTTTCTTGTATCTTTTTTTTTATATAAAGAAAAATGTAAGCATCATGCTGAAATAATAAAAATGCCATTCTTAATAAGGGGAGAGGGGTTGCCTATTCTAAACCTTCACCTAAATAACCATTTAATGAAAAACATGTTTAAAATGTTCTTGTATCTTTTTTATAATTTTTGTTAAATAAGAAAAATCAATAAACTTTGATAACACTATTGTAAGAATCATGCCGAAAGCCATTCTTAATATGGGGAGGGGGGTTAACTATTCTGAAACTTCAACTAACAATGTAATAAAAATAATGGAAAAAATATATGTATGAACAATAAATATTTTTCAGTTAAGTAAAATATACTGAAATCCTTAAATTGGAAATAAATAAGTGTTTTATTTCATATTAAAAAAAAATTGTTGTGTCCCTGTCGGTGGGCATTAGAAGATGATGAATGTCTGTAAAAGAAGCAAAATAAAACAGACAAAACATAAATAATAACTATGTAAACAACGTGAAGATGTATAAATGTTACAAAATTACTCGATTCGGCATTAAATAACACGAAAAAGGATTGATATGCCGTAAAACAAAAACAAAACAGAACAAGACGTAAAATATGTTTTGACTCTGTGTTAATGTTACTCAGTGTATTTGCGAATAATGACTTTGGTTATTTATTTAATAAAGTCATTCTTGACTTTTGTAACATTTATTTCGAAACATATTTTTTGTTATGTAAGGCTTACTCAAAAGTAAATAAAAAAAAAGTGGCACAGTAAAAAAAAACGAACTCGTAACGTTAAATGTAAAAAATATATTTATTACTGGATAAAATAAAATAAACGTTCCGTATTCACTACAATAATAAACAGAAGACATCGTTAAAAATGTTAGTAAAATACTATTTAAACTGTGGAACGATACCTTCTATGCATAATTATCTTTAAAATAATCCAGAACCATAAAAAGACAGTTCATATATATATTTTTTGTTGTTGTTGTTGTTATTCGGGAAGTTTTGGAAAATAAAAGGGGTTAATGATTTTTTAACTAATAAAGAGTGAACAATAAAGGGAGATAATTCACATTAATTAATGTTTGCGATGATGATGACGCGTTTCATTAATTAATGTTTGCGATGATGATGACGTGACACCGTACGGACAAGCAAATTAATATATAGATAATAATAACAATAATAATAATAATAATAACAATAATAATAATAAAAATAATAATAATAACAATGATAATAATAAGAATAACAATAACAATAATAATAATAATAACAATAATAATAACAATAATAATAATAACAACAACAATAATAATAATAATTCTAATAATAATAATAATAATAATAATAATAATAATAATAATAATAATAATAATAATAATAGAGCTGAAAAGGATTTGGATGATGAAGAAAATCAAGATAATACCTATAACAATATGACCACAAGGTGGAATTCTGAAAAAGCTATGAAAAAGAATGGATAAAATTGGAATCAGAGGAATGGCTGGAAAGCTACAACCAATAACGATAATGAAAACAGCTGAAATATTAAAGAAAACCATTGAATGCGGAGATTAATACACATGAGCCACATGAGCGGTCCAGACAAAACTGCTGCAGATGCAAAACATGAAAAAGAAGCGTTATATGGGACCAAGAACATTAAAACTGAATACCTATAAGTTCTCTATCCCCTCCTCCATCCCCTTCGATTGCCCCATCAATCCTCACAAAAATGAGTGATACCAAATACCGAGAAGGTTAAAGGCGTATGGAAAGACTGAGGAGAGAGAGCACTGCTCAGACCTTCACTGGACAATTGCGAAGAGAACTGTGACCTTATGGAGACGTATTACCACTCAAATTACAGATAAAAACATATGTCCACTGTCAACGAAAAATCAATGGTAAGAGTCTGTTGCGATAATGCAACTCCATTAAGAAATGTTACCGAAAGATATGGAGAGCAATGGAAACCTGGACAGTTTTGTTGCCACTCAATTTCCAGGACGTTTTCAAGGAGACATCTTGGATGTCCTGTGTGAAATCTCCGTGTGAGCCAATAATGATAATAATAAGACACGTCTGTGATTTTGCAAGATTTTTCATAATTTACAGCGGTATTCTCTTCCTGAAAACGGAATTAAAATGTGGAACCGTCAATCGGAGCGAATAATTCTAAGATGGCTGCTTTCTTTGTAACCATGAGAGTCGCAGACAAATAGCAGGAATACAGCAACTAAAGAAATCAACCATTAAATGTATAACATGCGTTTATCTATATTGAGTAAACCATTGTTAATTTGTATTATTTATCAGAGATGGAAATATATAAATAGCTTACACCCCACATTCTATACTATGATTCGTGAGAAATAGTAAATGTTAAGCCGTTACCCCATCAATATCAGAATTTGGTTGGTTGGTTATTTTTGTTTTAAGGCGTATCAACCCTTATCAGGTTATTTAATGCAGAATCCAAAGATTCGGAGGAATCTTTTTTTAAATAGAATATATTTGTTGTTTTCAAATCGGTTTCTATTTAACCCATAGTTGGGGCCCTAACAGGTACTACCACTCTGTGTGAGAGTGGACATGGGAGCAATGGCAATCAAAGAGTGGCTCCACACTCTCCAATGCCCGCAAGCTGGGGCCTCACTACCGAATATAGTTTAAGGTCACATTCAGGACCCTCAGAATTTGGTTAACACGCCTGAATACATAAATTTTGATCTTTGTATATTTTTCTTTATTTTTGTTATGATTGTTTTCGTTCATACTTCACACCTTCGGTTCTTCTGCATTTCTACAAACTTTCATAATAATCTACATATGGATATAAATACATCCATCCCTCCATCCCTCCATCCCTCCATCCATCCATACATACATACATACATACATACATACATACATACATGCATGCATACATACATACATACATGGGTACACACATGAAATTATTTATAAAAAAATAATTGACTTAAGTACCTTCAGCTATAATCGAAACCAAAACCAAAACTTATGAAGAATTCTTCATAAAATTATTTATTACAATCAACGAAAGTACATATCAATTAAACGACCCGGACGTAAGCGTGGCACAGAAAATAATACACACGCTATCGTATTAATATATAAATGACATTTGAAAATGATCATGTTGTAAGCAACGTTGTTGAAATGTATTTAAGATTTAACTGTATTTTTCAAATATGTGTTCCATCTTTTTCACTCTCTCTGCTCTATCGCAATTTTCCTGGCAAGTACTCGACTGAGCTCTAATCTATGCTTCTCCTTTGCCAAAAGTTTACAAAAAGCACTCGACTTACTGCAACCACTAGATACGATTCCCCCACTCTCTATATGTACCTAAATCTAAACACCACGTCCGTGAACAGAGCTGTTTTCAAGCACTGCTGCTTGTGGAACACTGTTATTCTGGTATGCTTCCCGAGTAGCCACAATATGGTAGATTTCAAGTCCAATGTAAACAAGTTTTCGTTGAGCTGTCAATTTAAACAATCGAATTTTACCCAGTCTTTGCCATTAACGTGTACTACACTACAACCTAATATTCATTAACTCTTATCCTTGAGTTGTCTTCTAGCCTTTATAAGTATTTTCCCCTTCTAAAACCATATTACGCTTCCATAATTCCGATTAGACTAGAGTGCGAACTTAGGGTAGCGTTTTTATGACAGTTGTATAAGCCTTACAACTTCCTTACAACTTCATGATAAATTAGACGCGGAGTCTTTTGTTTGTAATGATGACTCCGGTCAATCACGAAAGACAAAGGATACCCTCTGTAGGGGCAGCTGCGCGTGTAATTGTGAGGCAAGGGTTGCGCAATCTCCAACCACACCTCTCCTGAGTCAGCACTGTTTGAGTCCAGTGGCAAGGAGAAGACTAGGGCGACTGAAAACAATCCGAGTTAATTGGAGAGCACATACAGCACCTTTAATTCCCAGATGGCCACCCATTTAATACTAACCAGGTTCAACGTTGCTTAACTTCGGCTTAACTTGCGGGAACCTGTGTATCAACGTGACTATACCGTACACTGTAACACCATTATTAGAAGATTGCAGTGCCGGTAAACACACTTTTTTCCTTTTCTTTTATATCGATAGCCTTCGTTATGGTTGTGGTGATCCTTTTAATTGCACCTATTTACTTGCATCTCCACGAGGGAAGAGTTGGGCACCAAGGTCTGTTCTTAATATAGAGAAAGGTATAAAAATTAAAAATTGTCTTAGTCATCAATGACTTCTCCTCCACTAACATTTTGAAGTGTAGCTTCAGAACAGATACTACACTTTGAGATATAAAATATTTTATTCAGGCTAAAATTACAATGTAAGTTCAAACTGCACAAAAAACTTAGGCAGGAGGCTAATTCAAAAGGGGGGAAATTGGAGGTCGTTGGTAATCTTTGTCACTCTAGAGCTAAGCATATGTGTCTCTTAGCTAGTATCTTCTTTCACCATAATACCGCATTCACCATTTCGTTTTGGGGGACGTCGTACTGAGAGCGCAATCTTTTAAAAACAAACTTTAATTTACGTGTAAAAAAATATAACAATAATGGTACAATAGTTCATTTGTGTCGAGGGCAGGGAAGAAAAAGTACACAAATGGATAGTAAAACCCTTCCAACCCCGTCTAGTTGATAGACCGCCCGTTCTGCTCTGGTTTGTAAAGGAACCTGAGCTCGTGCGGGTCAGCCTCTAGGTGGCACGAAACGGAAAAAATAAAAAATATCAGATACTACACTTTGATCTTGGCCCAAAGGCCAAGAAAGAGTTTTAGTTCGTAACATTTTCTTAACTCAATATTTCTGAGGTAAATAAAAATGTAATGGAACACACGACTATCTATTTATCTCATATAGAGACGCAAGAAATGTGTTGGTTGAGAGAGATACTGTAACAGATAAATAAAGATAAAAACAGAGACAGAGAGGGATAGAAAGAGAGAGAAAGAAAGAAACAAGGAGAGAGAGAAGAAAAAAGATAAAAACAGAGAGACGGAGATGGAGAAAGAAAGTGAGCTAAGGAGATAGAAATCGAGAAATGAAGACAGATAATGAGGTGGGGAAAATAGATAGAGAGAGATTAGGAGAGACATATACAAGTGTTGAACGATTTGACCTTTGAGAACTCTACCAAACTCCTCCGACAATTTTGGGTCTAAACATTTGAAATTTAAGACATAGGTTTCTTGGACATGGATTAATTTAATAACTTGATTTGAGCCCAAAACTATAAATGTAAAGAGGTCATAATAGGGGTCCAATTTTAAAAAAAATTGACCTCTGCGGTCTCTACCAAATTAATAAAGAAAATTTCCGGTGTAAACATTTGAAAATTGACATAAAATCTATTAAACTGTAGAAGCGAAAAAGAAAATAACTGTGTCTACAAAATAAAACTTACTCAAGGATAGCGATACAAAATAGCTTAAAAACTAACAAAAACAATAGAAAATAAACAAATAAATAAATTAAATAAACATGATTATACATAAACTATCACACACATATATATGTATATATATATATGTATATATATGCATATATGTATGTACACATATGTGGCACTATTTCTTTGTGCCACTGTTTCTAACACACTCTGCAGCATGGACCAGTAGTAATTTGGCCATGAGCGTAGAAATACAAAGAAATCCCTTCCCATAATTCCCTTGCTATCTTTCTGTCTCTTTCCTGCACGACCACCATGATGTGAGGACGCATAGTCTGTCTCTCCGTAAGTGAGGGGGGCCACCCCCTCCCTCAACACTAGTTAGGGTAGGTTAGTTTGCTTTGAACAGCCTATTGTCCACTTTTAAATTGTTTTTTTTTGTAATATATATTGTATCTCTAATATAAAATAAAATAGTTAGTTATACCTTATGTATATTACAATTGTGTCGCGTGTCGTTTTTTGTGCCTGCCACGAATGCCTTCATAAATGTCTGAAGTCGAAAGGCGGCCCTGAGGACAAAGAGATGAAGATTCCCACCAGAATGCCACCAGGGTGAAGAAATCATATGGAGAAAAGAAAGGAGCCACACCCAGACCGAACATCTTAGGTATGATTTTCTTCTTGCTACACAGACCCTAATGACTGGCCCATCTTCATATCTTCATGAGACCGCTTTAAGAAATTTACTATAACACGTCTGTCGAGCACACCTCAGTTACCGGCTGATAGTGGTATACATATGTATATTTATATATATATATAAAAAAAAGGAAAATGTCTGCATTAAACCAGTAACCTAGTTCTAAAACAGATCCTTTTTTCGATAAAATGCATGGCCATTGGATGATAGGAAGGGACGCGGTGGATACTAGAAAGCTGATTGGCTAACTAAAATCCTCAACAGAAGAGGACCATATAAAAACGATAAACAACCACAGAATTCGCGCATAAGCCAGACGAATCCTCGAGTGGATGAAACGCCGAATATTCAGTGTAGCTTAATCGCCATTTATATTTTATAAATTACTAACTAGCTCTACCTACGCATTGAGCACTTTTGATGTAAATACTTAAAGTTACATTTGCAGTAGTTTGCTACCAGACAGTCATGAGCATGTTTCAGTCTACTAGTGTTTACTAACTAGAGACATCATCAGGCAACAACCCTTATTTTCGAAAATAGCAAACTCTAATTATATATATATATATATATATATATATATACCTTTTTTTTCGCCATTCCTATTTTCTCTATTTGGATTTCACCCATTTCGCTCTCCCTAAGAGAGAGTTTACTGCCTAACCGCGGAGAAATTATCGAGCGATTAAATAAAACATCCACCCTAGAGAGGATGGCAACCAGCTGACACAAGGAAGTCGATACACTCAGCAGAAGCACCGACTGACAATGATCGAATCAGGTGAGTTAAACAAAAAATGTGCACGACAGGCACACGCTAAGGAACGCCAGACTGGAGCTGAGGACCTTCCGTGCGTATTCACAAAGCGACAGTATCGATTTTTTTCTACGCAGCGGTCGTGGGTGTAGTGATGGCATGTCACATTTTAATGTGAACCTGCGCTTTTTGATGTCATGCTCCCGTGGTTAGTAAAAGAAATAAAAAAAACACGAAAATCGAGGAAAATCTTAGTATTTTAAAACACGGACAACCTCTTTTCATTTAAACTAGCAAGCTTATAGAACTATCACCTGGAAATACTCTAGTGCATTGTTGGATTTGATTACATGTCAATTGTCCCTATTAACTTCCTTCACCACGTGGACAAAGGGAGACAGAAGGTCAGTTTTTAATATAGAGTATATTTATATCTGCCCCTAGCTTTTCGGACTGACGTCCACACCTAATCCGAGATGGAATACATACATCAAATATATTGTCAAAATCGTTAGAAAATAGTTGGGTCACTCTACCGCTTCAGTAGGTGTCTCACTGCCGATGCAAGCCGCTTTCTTTATAAGAGCAAAGAACGTCATACCATTGAGAACTGTTATCAAATCTTGCTGCCCTATCATGGAGTTCAAAATTGGTTTCTTCACAGATTTGCGATGCCCTTTTCCCTTATCTGCAACCTCTTCAGAGACGCCGCAACCATGTATCTGCTCTATCGTTTTTTTCATGAATAATACTCATCTTAGCTCTAATCTATTGTCCCGCTTTGCTAAACTTACACAGAAAATACTCGGCTAGCTACAACCACTATCAAAAATTTCCCACGCTTTTTCTCTGCCTAAATCTGAACGCAGATTCCATAAACAAAGTTTCTTTATCGAGCACATCCCACTTGTGTAACACTTCCATTGACCTACTTCCCGACCGTTTATAATATGGTAGCCCTCAAGTCCGATGTAAACAAGTTCTTGTTGGACAGTATTCTTTAATAATAAAGTTTTACTCACCTTAAATAATTAACGATTATTACACTACCGCTTTACATTAATTAAACCTTATATTCGAGTCGCTTTCGGGCCTTTATATGTGATGACTCTATCGTTAAAACTACCCTAGTAAAATAGGCACTCTGGCTTGGGATATGAATAACATTATCTTAGTTTAAATGGATTTCGCCGTCACTGACTTAGAACAGAATACATGGCGTAAAAAAAGACACAAAAAAGAAACAAGTACTCCACATTTCTCCCCTTAGAAGCTTCCCACGCCCCTAAAATAGACGCTTGCTTATTTTAAGCGGGATTCTTTTGGCCAATGATTGATCATTTTTAATATTCAAACTATTTAGACTCATATTCTCTATTTATTTGAAAATTTGAGAGATGACATAATTTGTATTAATTTTAAAGTTCAGGATACTGGTCTCAATCCAGGTATAATCCTCACAACATCTCCACCAAAGAAACCTCCGACCTTCTTCAGATTCTGTGTTTGTGTCGTAGGCAATTGAATCCTAGTTTTTATTTTTATTTGGAATTCATTACATATCAAGGCGCGAAAGCCGCTCAAGGACAAGTGTTATTAATAAGTTGATGGTGTAGTTATAGAGTTAATTAGGAAGAATTTGATTATTTATAAAAACAGTAACTGGTTTACATTAGATGTGCATCATACTATGTTGTATTCAACCGGGAAGCATTCCAGCGGAAAAAAGTGTTCCAAAGACGGACAGTTCTGAGAAATAAGTTTTCTTGATGGAATCTGCGGTTACATTTATGGCCTTTATAGAGAGTGAGGAAAATCATATATGGTGGCTGTAGCTAGTCGAGTGTTTGTTGTTAAAGTTAGCAAGGGCGTCTCATAGATTGGAGTTCAGTCGAACAATTGCCATAAAATAGCGATGGAGGAGATACAGACTTGCGACGTCTCCTCTGTGTGAAAGAGATGTCAAGGGACGATGAAAAGGGCATCCACTACTGCCTTTCGATGCCGGTCTTGAAATTAATCAAGGCAGCATAGGGTGTTCCGAGCAGCTACTGTCCAGCTGTGACAACAGTACTCCATTTAAGTACGCGCCTGACTCTAATGGATAAAGTGTTAACTCATAACCAGTTTAAATCACAGCTTTCTGCATGTTGAAGGTTATATCCAAACTTCAAACCAACCAATAGGAGCCTGCTTATTTCGGTAGAATTTCTTACGCTATATTCATGTGTTTTCCTTAATTATAAAGTCACAACATAAAAAAATGTATCTTTCTTGCGCTAACTTTCGATCTTTATATTGTTATTTGGTGCTGTTGTGTATATTAACCTTCTTGTTTTAAGTGTCTATTGAATGTATATAGCGTGTATATATTTGTGGGCGTGCCTATGGTCGTCTAATGTTCACTTGCTTGTGCGTGTGGATACGTTCACATTCTCCTGAATATTTGTTTATCTCGCTAACACACATGTATGTTGTTTTTATCTTGCAAACACTCATGTATGTTTTTTTCTCTTGCAAACACTCTTGTATGATTTTATCTTGCTAACACCCATGTATGTTTTTTTTTATCTAGCTAACACTCATTTATATATTTTATCTAGCTAACACGCATGTATTTTTTATCTTGCTAACACTCATGAATCTTTTTCATCTTGCTAACACTCATGAATATTTTTATCTTGCTAACACTCATGAATCTTTTTTATCTTGCTAACACTCATGAATATTTTTTATCTTGCTAACACTCATTAATTTTTTTATCTTGCTAACCCTCATGTATGTTTTTAATCTTGCTAACACTTATGTATATTTGTTTATCTAGCTACGACTCATGTATGTTTTTTATCTTGCTAACACTCATGCATGTTTTTATCTTGCTAACACTTGTGTATATTTGTTTATCTTGCTAACACTCATGAATGTTTTTATCATGCTAACACTGATGTATGTTTTTTATCTTGCTAACAATCATGTATGTTTTTTATCTTGCTAACACTCATGCATGTTTTTTGTTGCTAACACTTGTGTATATTTGTTTATCTAGCTAACACTCATGTATGATTTTATCTTGCTAACCCTCAGGTATGTTTTTACCTTTTTTATCTTGCAAACACTCATGAATATTTGTTTATCTAGCTAACACTCATGTATGTTTTTTATCTTGCTAACACTCAAGTATTTTTATCTTTTTTATCTAGCTAACACTCATGTATATTGTTTATCTAGCTAACACTCATGTATGTTTTATCTTGCTGACACTCATGTATCTTTTTTATCTTTCTAACACTCATGCATGTTTTTATCTTGCTAACACTCATGCATATTTGTTTATCTAGCTAACACTCATGTATATTTTTTATCTAGCTAACACTCATGTATGTTTTTATCTTGCTAACACTCATGTATGTTTTTATCTTGCTAACACTCATGTATGTTTTTTATCCTGCTAACACTCATGTATGTTTTTTTTATCTTGCTAACACTCATGTATGTTTTTATCTTGCTAACACTCATGTATGTTTTTTTATCTTGCTTACACTAATGTATGTTTTTTACCTTGCTAACACTCATGTATGTTTTTTATCTTGCTAACACTCATGTATGTTTTTTATCTTGCTAACACTCACGTATGTTTTTATCTTGCTAACACTCATGTATATTTGTTTATCTAGCTAACACTCATATGTTTTTAGTCTTGCTAACACTAATGTATATTTCTTTATCTAGCTAACACTCATATGTTTTTAATCTTGCTAACACTCATGTATATTTGTTTATCTAGCTTACACTCATGTATGTTTTTATCTTGCTAACACTCATGTATGTTTTTGTTTCATCTTGCTTACACTCATGTATGTCTTTTTTATCTAGCTAACGCTCCTGCATATATGTTTATCTTGCTAACACTCATGTATATTTGTTTATCAAGCCAACACTGATGTATATTTGTTTATCTAGCTAACACTCATGTATGTTTTTTTTTTATCTTGCTAACACTCCTGTACAGTTGTTTAGCTAGCTAACACTCATGCAAATTTGTTTATCTAGCTAGCACTCATGTATGTTTTTTATTTAGCTAACGCTCCTGCATATTTGTTTATCTAGCTAACACTCATGTATATTTTTTATCTAGCTAACACTCATGTATGTTTTTTATCTAGCTAATACTCCTGTACAACTGTTTTTGTAGCTACCACTCCTGTATCCTTGTTTTTGTTCTATCTAGCACTCCTGTATTCTTTTTTTTTAATTTGGCTAACACTCCCGTTTGTATAGTTATAAAAACTAAAATTTCGTCATTTCTAACATTTATATTTTCTTCATAAAATATACCTTTCATGTTGATGTTATGTCTAGCACTTTATATTTACAAATATCAATAATGATTATAATTATGATCGGCCAGCTTACTTGGCGTTGCCAGGACCAACTACGCAACACTCCTCCATTCGCCATATTTCAAATGTATCATTCTATAGGATAATCTTAAGGTTTTCACACTCTGTTAGGCTAAGAAAAAGGTCAGAACTTGTTCTTTTTTTTAATATTTATCTGTCTTTGTTCGTCTTGAAAAATAGATATCGAATAATTACTAAACATCCTATTTACCACTTAAAGGCTGTATTAGTAAAGGAATAAAGAACGTTCATTTTTCCCTCCTGAATAAAATAGTTTACGTCTTATAGCCTTTGGATCTTATTAGATTTCAAAATGCAAGTTAATTTAACTCGGTGGAGAATCCAGCTACATGCGTTCACGCGAATTGTCATCATTCAAGCTGTTGCACATTTCGTCGAAAGAGCCAGTGTATAGCAATGGCAAGAGGACATTATATGCGCTGCGAATTCTATGAGATTTGAAATAATCGTGCAAAGAGACCCATGAGACTCGATGATAATTATCTAGTAGTTAATTAACTTAGGTTCTTGTTACTTCAGTCGCGGTTCGAGAAAATCAAGGGGAAACATTCTTGCATCAAATACGTGATTTCTATACGGAATGCATAGGTATTCGAAAGTCAAATTATGTGTCTATTTACTTGACAAATGGTGAGTTGTCCTCGTTTCTGGACAGGGTTCAAAATTTAGTCGCCAACCTGATAGGTCCTGAACTGTCATCAAAGATTTTAACACTTTCCCGTCGATGAAATGTTGCATCCCTTTGTCTGTTTGATAAGTATTTTAATGGTGCATTTTCTGACGAACTATAAGCCCTAGTATCCCATCGGCGTAAATACCCTCGACAAACTCGATAAGCAGCCAATTCCTACCTCTTCACAGAAGTGACCCCTAGATGTAAGAAGGCATTCTATTCTAACAGTTTCTACCGCAGAACTGACATGCAGAAGTTCAAGTGTAATGTGATTAGACATCTTGCTGCTCGACTCCGTACATAGTATTCCTGCAACTACTGTCTCTATTGTAGCCCCCGATATCAAAGTGGCACTGTGCTTTGTATAAGGCGAAAAGTGAATTAAAAAAAAATGAACATTAATTTCCTCTAATTAATTGACTACTTAACAATTTTATAATATATATTTCTTGTAGTCGCTCGTTTTTACAGGATTCTAGGATCAGTATTCATCGAGTCTGGTGGAGGATCCGGATTAATGTTTTTACTAAAATAATATCACATCTCGTATAAGCCAGTGTAGTGGTACCATTACTATAGCTTATTTATACTTTAGATACTATTTTGGGCGTAAAACAAAATTACCTCTGATTAAAAAGCGAAAACAGAATAGACGAGTAAAAACCAAATACTAAACTTTTCTCCTCTTTGATCCTTTATTCCCAAAATGACGCTTGCTCATTTTATACCGAAGCTACTGTCAACATTCGTACCGAAAGCTCGTCCATCTGCAATCACAGGTAATAATTTCGGCTTCACACCCTTTATCTCTTCTTCTATTCTATTCTATATATATATATATATATATATATATATATATATATATATATATATATATATAATGAACTCATTTTTCCCGTGGGATTTTGACTTTAATAGGATTAAAAATCAAGATATGTCATGCAAATACATTATGCACAAACGGCAGAACAATATCTGAGGTTTGTTATAGGCTTATTATTTCTCAAATTCCTCGATAATCTTAGATTTCTATACTTTTTCTGCTGAGAAGTCACGGCCAAAATCGGTTAAGATCAATGGAAGTGGTAAAATATTTTCTCTCTTAAAAATTCCTCCTCCCCCTGCCACCACTTAACACCGTTTGGAGATCGTTCACAAGGAACAGTTGAGAAGAGAACACCAGTTTGGCTTAGTAGTTCTGTCATGTTAAGTTATTTAAAATCACTAAACTAAGCTGCAGTGCTCTGTGGCGTAGTGGTTAGGGTGCTGGACAATTCACATTATATTTTCACGTTCGCGCCGACCTACCACAGTGGTTTTTTTTTCCTAAAAAACTGGAATGGACTTTTCTTGGTGGCCGAACTGTTAACGTTGCAGATGTTTTTTTTTTTCACACTTTATTTTCCTACTTTTACTCATGGCTCCGGGTTTGATCCTTCCTACTTACCTACCATAACATTTTTTAAAACTCCTCCCCTCTCCCGGAAACAAACACTCGGGCAACGCCGGGTACCCCCGCTAGTCTATAAATAAACAGAGTTTCTTTGAGTAACGTGTCTTCTCAAAAACCTGCTCATCTCTGAAACAGAATTCCGCGAGGCTTGTTTTCCAACTGACTACGAAATAGTCGGTTTAAGTGGGTTGCAAATAATTTATGATTAGAACCTCGTCTTTAAATAGTTACATTTTGCGTAATCTTGAAGATCAGGGTGTACTTGAATGTGCTAGTACCCTTATGTCAGGTAGTCCTGACAAAAATTTTGTAGAAAAACCGAAAACTTTCAAAGATTTTAACCAATAACTAATGTACATTCTATTTGAACGTGTAAGTAAATATATCTTAACGTAATATAATATCAGTTAATGTAATATACTGGGGATATGTGTGTGACGGACGGTTCATCTAAATGCATACGTTAATTGCGTATCGTGTTACTAAATGTTTCTATAGGGGATACTGCACTATATGAACCCTAAGTTATTGTTAATTTATTTTTTATTTAGGACTATTATTCTCATCTTTATTAGTTGTTGTTTTTGATCTTTTATTGGTTTTGTTTATTCACAACGTTTCGGCCAACTATTCCTCTGACCTTTGTCAGGTGGTAATCGCGACGGATAGGAAGTTCGACTCTCCTAACTGCATTCTCAGCCATCACTGCTATCCGTAGTTGTGGTGAGACAACAACAACTAATAAAGATGAGAATAATAGTCCGAAATAAAAATAAATTAATACCTTTCAGTTAATCTTCGGACGATATATATATATATATATATATATATATATATATATATATATATATATATATATGCATATATATATATATACACATATATATATATATCTATATATATATATATGGGTGTGTCTGTGTGTCTTAGGTTAGGAAGAGATTTTATGCCAAGTTCACGAGGAATCGTTGGCCGAAACGTTGTGAATAAACAAAACCAATAGAAGATCAAAAACAGCAACTAATAAAGATGAGAATAATAGTCCGAAATAAAAATAAATTAATATATAATGCTCATCTCAAAAATGAATTCCAATTAAGGAATAATATATATATATATATATATATATATATATATATATATATATGTATATATATACTAAGTTATTGTGTTG
Source organism: Euprymna scolopes (assembly GCF_053919585.1). NCBI lineage: Eukaryota > Metazoa > Mollusca > Cephalopoda > Sepiida > Sepiolidae > Euprymna > Euprymna scolopes. The sequence goes on from NC_136508.1 coordinate 20,873,937, forward strand.
CAATCTATTTACATTCCGTGGCCGTCAAAGTGTTATGTGTGCGTGCCAGACTTAACATAAATACACGCATATATTTATACATACCTTTTCAACGTTTTCAACTGCGTCGTTGGTCATTTGGTCCACCTTGAAATTTAATATGTTCTTGGATGAAAGCTAAAATATCTAGATGAATGCTTTTCAACTCCAAGACGATGGCTGATTGTAGATAGTTTATTATTACTTCCCAGGTGTTGTTCGCAGAAGAATGGGAAGTGAATATTTTTGCTTGGGTGACTAACCCTAGTCTCCATTCTAAGAAATATCAGCTCCTTCCCCGGTGAGGGGCAGACGACCTGTTAAACCGTCTGCCGCTCTGTTTGACGTCCTCTTTCCAACTCCTCTATTTTCTCAGCAAACCAAAACACGTGACAACAGGCACGTACTTCCGATGCTGGTCAACTCTCTTCAAATTAGATAGACTGATAGATTGATCGATAGATAGATAGATCGATAGGTAGATGAAGAGATACAAAGATAGATAGATAGATATATTGATAAGCATATAAATGAGAGATAGATAGCTCGATCGATAGATCAATAGAGAATAGATCATTTCTTTTCTGTTCCACAAGTATAACATTAAAAAAGCTGGTATCTTTTTAATAAAAATCCCCGTCTTTCAAATGTAAAAGCAGCTAAAAGCATGCATCATCTTTATTTTAGAGGAGTGATATTTTTTGGAGGAACTTTGTATCTATGCGATCAGTTGGCAGATGCGAGAAGCGGTAGAAATACCTTCCTTAATTACAATCGCGTGGGCTAAATATGCAAGGAGATTGGTATATGGGTATGTCAACCTGCTTTTCGTTTCTTTTCGTCTTTTTTTTTGTCATTTGCGCTTGCGTGTACGCAAGAATTCTTTAAATTCTTAATGGATGCGTGCACGTATCTAAGTGTACGTGCTTGGATGATATCCATTGTATGTATATTAAATTGAGAGAGCCTCTCTGGGTTTGAATGAATTATGGCGTTCCACATCTAATTGCATTGAGGACACACGTGCGGCCATCAAAGAGTTAATCTTTTCGACCAGAAGACGTCAAAGATCAGAGATATACTGGAGAAAAAATATATAGTAAGAAAACAATACTACACACATGCATGCAGGCACCCTGATCATCTGTCTATCTATCTATCTATCTATCTATCTATCGATCTATCTATCCATCTGTCTATCTATCTATATATCTATATATCCATCTGTCTATCTATCTATCCATCTATCTCTTTCTCTCTCTCACTATATATATATATATATATATATATATATATATATATATATATATATATATATATATTTATATATAAAGTCACTTTGTGTGTGTGGATTTTTTCCTCATAGGTTCAGAAATGGCTGAATCTGTCTTTTGCAAATTTAACACAAAGTTTATTTATATAATTGCCAATATTTTCAGATATATTTTTGAAAGCAATTCATTCGATAAGTATCGAAAATCGAAAAAAAAATCCTACTCTAAAAATAGTATTTCTTTTTTGTAGATAAAAACAATTTTTGTGGGTGAATATTTTATATTACACCGGCTAGAGGGATACCTATATATTAGTAAATTACTTTTTTAAAGGAAAACAGAATTATTGAAACCTGCAGAAACAGTTTTCAAGTTCAGTGCAAATTTTCCTCATCTTACTACGCTCTTAAATAGAAAAATGTTGTCGTAATCGCGTTATCATTACCAATCATTACGTTATTGTCGCCTCAGTTTACATAATAGACATTTAACCGTTATCCTCGAATGGCCTTTGGGTCTTCATATGTTGTGACAATTTAAGAAAAAAAACTGAAATAATTTGTTCGCAGTCAAAGCTATCAGTGTTTTTTGTTCTGTTACTTTTATATGCAAAGTGTTGAAAATATGATAGGTAACGTGTGTACAAGATTACGAGGAAACGGATGGAAACGCGAACAGGCTAAAGGCACAAACGTTCTCTTAAATCAGCGTGACCTTCATACCAGTGTTAAAAAAACGAAATTCGCAAAATCTTGTATTACGTTTCCATTTGTCTTTTTTCTATCAACATAAAAGCTCTAATTCTAATTTACATTTTAATCAAACGTGGAAACAATTACCTCTCAAGTACAATGGCCGCTTATCTTTTAAATTCTAATGCAACAGTGTTCGCTTTTCTATCAAAGCCTCACCAACGAAGCAATTATTTAAAACGTCTCTTTACTGATTAATAAAAGATATTAACTAAACGTTCCACGCTTCTGTTCTGTCATCATATGAACTCATTCGCTGTTCTCTAAACAGCCGTTTACTCAACGGTAACGATGTGTTTGCTCTGAAATTTGTGTGACAAGATACAAGTATACGTTAGAGTTGCTCGGCTAAACTTAACCCATTATGATCCCTTAACGGCAAAATCCTTGTATTCCTTCTTTCATGTGAGGCGTCAAACGAAATTCACATTAATAGTTTTTCTATCCGAGAACTTCATATCCGTAATTGCTGCTCTTAGAGTTGCAATATGGTCATCTGAAAATGAAATGTCAATCACCACTTGTAAAAAAGTATCCAGTTATTAAATTACATTAATTTTACTGATTATTTAAAATCCTCTAATAATATTCATCATCTTTTAGCTGTTTTCCTGCCCAATTATCCCTTACTCTCAATTTGCTTTTATATTTGAAATATGGTATCTCATATTTATTATAAAATAACTGATATATCCAATCTACTTGACGAGTATATTTTCCAATCCCAAAGCATTATAAACAAACTAGCATGGGTGCCCGGCGTTGCCCGGGTGTTTGGAGGTGTATGCTGAGCAAAAAAAAGGGGGTAATTTTTTAAACTTTGACCCCTATTATGACCCCTGAAAATTTATTGTTTTGGGCTCAAATCAAGTTATTAAGTTAGATCCATGTCCACGGAAGCTATATCTAAAATTTCAAGTTTGTAGACCCAAAATTGTCGGAGAAGTTTGGTAGAGTTCTCAAAGCACAAATCGTTGAACTTTGACCCCTTAATCGCCAAATTTCTGGCTAAAAACCGATCACATAGATTTTTCCACATCTCAGTACCCTGTATATCAAATTTCGAGTCTGTAGACTAAAAATTGACAGAGTTATTTCGTAGGGAAATGTACACAGACACACACACACACTTTCACTTTTATAGATATATAGATTTAAAATTTGAGTCTGACAGAATGACAAAATTATATTGCAAACCGATATGTTAAACAAACGAACTTCAAAGAGACAAATGAACACATAAGTAAAAACAATTTGTATTAGAAAACATTTATTATTCCACGTCTTTTTTTACAGACCTGACGACTGAGGTTCGCTCTTAATAAAAATTGTTTTTTATAGTCTTAATTTTGACTTCCTTTTTCATAAAAAACTAAAAAAAAATCAAGAAAGAAAAGAAATTTAATTTTATTTTTTCATTAATTTCTTTCTGTGCAAAGCAATTCTTTCAAACTTACTCTGTTTCCAAAATGTTTTTATTTTATTCCCCTCCCCCTTCATTCATTTTCCTCCGCATCCTGGCAAGTATTAAAATAAACCATTTATAATATTTATTTATGGATTTATTTACTTATCATTTCTTTTGTATCGGTAAATGAATTCCATTTTTTAAAAAAAACTGTAAAAGTCACGTTAATGGTGATTAAGTTTGAAAGTAAGTAAAAATTTACCCTTTTTACTTTTATACGATTTCTGATCACTTTGAAAAAGGTGTGTGTGTGTGTTTTAAAAAATGTTTTTTAACTGCTATAATCTCATTTATATATATATATATATATATATATATATATATATATATATATATATATATATATATAACAACGCGAGTATTATATCGTGGGTTTGTATTACTGTACACATAGATTCGAAAAAATAGTAAAAAACAAATATATAAATAAATGTTATCAAAGGCAAGATAAGTTACTTTTCTACCTAACTGGATATATTTTTTGTGTTTTTATTCAATGTAATATATTTATTCAGCTCGAAAAACATACAGTGTTTACCGATGTGTTGGAAAATTCAAGATGGCGTCTCACACCCTCTTTAACACCGTAAGTTTGGGAAAAGGTGTTATAAATAAAAAACTATACAAAATACTATTAAAACCCCGCCGAATATATGTCAACCTATGTCACGGTAACATATATTGAGCGAGTTTTTAACAGTATTTTAACAGGGCACATCGTAAAAACTGACCCATTAATTTTCCTGAAGTAAAAACTATATAGTTTTTAAACTTTTAAAACTGTACATTATAAAAAGAAAACTGTTCGAGTGATTTTTTTTTACATGGGTGTCACCACTTATCAAAGCCCAGAGGCCACTCAAGGATAAGGGTTAATAGGTATACATTAGTCATTGTGATTTTAGCATAGTAAACAGTGGGAATTTTGTAACTTGGATTACTTGAAAAAGAAAACTGTTCGAATGATTGAAAATGAAAACAAAATAACAATGTAAATATATTGATAAGAAAAAAACAAAAACAAACGAAGTTTCCGTTTCAGGAACCCGAGTTTAATTTTATGTCGTAATCATTCAACTCGTTAGCGGTTTTATTCAGCGATTAGGGATAACCATACGACATATCTAATTACCAAAGTGATTTTTTTTTATTTTTTTTTTATTAAAACTAAACAGGTTTAGTTTTAATGAACCAATTTTTTTAAAGCCAACACTTTAGTTATTTTGAGAGCGTGCAACTGCACCCGAAAGGTTGATTAGGAAACTCCAAATCCTTTTATGACTCGAAAAAAAAGGGCTTTTTATCGGCTTAAATGATAAACTAATGTTAAATATTAGTATTTAATATAATGAGATATCAATCTACACAATTTGCCATCGATTCTGAAATAAAATGAAATCCTGACATTGTGATCATTTTTGCAGGTGTTATGTGCCAAATATTGAAATAAGAATGTTTAAATTCAATTATTGTAATTTAAGTCTTTAATTTTAAAGTCGATTTTATTTATAAAATATCTTTTTAGAAATCAATCTCAAAAACAATCTGAACAATAAATCTCTTTTGTTATGGCTAAGTTTTTGTCAACGGTAGAAATTATAATAGACAAGTATTCATCCATGATGACATTTTACCGATTTCCTGGTTTACAGGTATTCTTGCTAAATTCCTTCGAAAGAATTGACATAAACAATACTTCAACTAAATACGTATATTTCATGCAATAATGACTTTTGTTTCTTCTGACTTTTCCTAAACTAAACATAAAACATCGGTTAGGGTTAGTTTAACATTCTGTAAAAGTACCTTCCGTTTTTTTTTTGTACTTCTGCAGAGAAGGTAAAAAACCGATAAAAACTGGATATATTTTTCGTGTTTTTATTCAATTTAACATGTTTATTCAGCTCGAAAAGAATACAGTGTTTACCAATGTGTTGGAAAATTCAAGATGGCGTCTCACACATTCTTTAACACCGTAAGTTTGGGAAAAGGTGTTATAAATAAAAAACTATACAAAATACTATTAAAAACCCGCCGAATATATGTCAACCTATGTCACGGTAACATATATTGAGCGAGTTTGTAACAGTATTTTAACCGGTTTTTTATTTATTACACCTTTTTCCAAACTTACCGTGTTAAAGAGAGAATCGGCCGCCATCTTGAATTTTCCAATACATCGGTAAACACTGTATGCTTTTCGAGCTGAATAAACATGTTAAATTGAATAAATTTATCTTGCCTTTGATAACATTTATTTGTTATATATTTGTTTTTTTGGCAACTTATTCGAATCTATGTGTACAGTAATACAAACCCGAAATGAATTTAAGACCACGAGTGAAATGAGAAAATGAAGAAAATCACATTTACTGTGTGTGTTTACTGTTTATGTAAGTCAGCGGGTTTGGTTGCCATAACAACGTGACGGTAGTGAACGTGTGCGTGTGCGTGTATGCGCGTTTCGTGTAGTTTAGTTTCGTATAATAGTTTCGTATTTTTTTAATTTGTAAATAACAAGTTATTAAAAAATTAAACCCTTCCAAGATGGACAATAAATAAAGCCATAATATTTTATGGTAAAGGTAAGAGCGTAGAAACGATTGTTTTTTAGGAGATGTGATTATTGGATTAACCAATCAGAAATCGTCTGTGGCACACACATCTCTGTTTTTATAGATATATAGGTCGAGGTAATTAGTTAAAGAGATTTAATATAATGTGATATATAGATAGATAGATAGATTAAATGTTAAATAGATTTTGTAAATAGTACAGTTGAAATGATTAGAATATTTCCAATATGTAATAAGGTCGAGGTAATTAGTTAAAGAGATTTAATATAATGTGATATGCAAATGAGCATAAGTCATTCGATATGGGGGTGGTTTGTAGAATAGTATATAAAGAAATTAGGCAAAGATTCTTATGTCTCCTATAACAGAAACATCCTAAAATGGGTTCTAATGTTTCTCTACCAGGAGAGATCTACCCTCTTACCTCCTTTATATTTCGTTTATGATGGAGAGCTGTACACACAGACAGAAACACACGAACCCTATTACTTTATAAAAATATAGATAGATAGATATAGATTATCATTTGAATATATATATATATATATATACTTCATTTACTCACATAAAATCAAAATACGAAAGTATAGATTTATGCGTAAACTTTAAGTATTTATTTCAAAAGTGCTCAATACGTAGTTAGAGCTAGTTAGTAATTTATAAAATATATATGGCGATTAAGCTACACTGGATATTCGGCGTTTCATCCACATGAAAAATTTGCTATCCTGTACTTTAAAGAACCCCAACATCAATTAAACTGTAGAAGAGAAATAGCAAATAACTGTGTTCACAAAATAAATTTTACTCTAGGATAGAAAATAGTTTTAAAACTAACAAAAACAATAGAAAATAAACAAATAAATAAATTAAATAAACATGAATATACATAAACGATCACACTTTTATGTATGTATATATATTTGCATATATATATGTGCATATATGTGTGTGTACATATATATATATTTATATATAAACTAGCAATAATAAAAAAAACACTAACCTAGTTTTAAAACAGATCCTTTGTCCGATAAAATGCATGCCCATTGCCTGATAGGAAGAGGCGCGGTGGATACTAGAAAGTTGATTGGCTAACTAAATCCTCAATAGAAGAGGACCAAATAAAAACGATAAACAACCACAGAATTCGCGCATAAGCCTGAGGAATCCTAGAGTGGATGAAACACCGAATATTCAGTGTAGCTTAATCGCCATATATATTTTATAAGTTACTATATATATATATATCAATTTTTTTCAGATGCATCTGCCTTACTTTTAAATCTAGGTTTATTTATGGTGTCTTTTAAATTTAATAAAAACCCTTCAAAATTTGCTGACGAGGAGACCTTGCTTATTAAAAAACTATATGTAATTATTGTACCTAACTTGATGTCTACCACAATAAAAAACATTGTTTTCCGAAATTATTGTACAGATAATTGATTTTGTTATTGTTCCTACTTATGAAACGGATTTTAATTTAATTATAATTTGATTTTTAAATTTAAAATTATCAATCACATTACTTAATATATATATATATATATATATATATATATATATATATATATATATATATATATATATATATATATTTCCACTGGCTCAACGTTTTCCTTTATGATAATCATATATGCGGGATGTTAGTAGAATTATCACTCTCCAGTATCATGTTTAGATCTAAAACCGTAATGTCTTCTTTATGCTACATGTATTCTTTTATAAAACCGTATTGACTTCCTGTATTTGCGATATTACTTTTCCTTCTATCATCTAATCTTAAAAAGTCTTTCATTTCAATATTAAATCTCGCCTTTGTCTCAAATTCCTTTATCTTTGTTTCAATGGACTATAAAAACTATTGTTCACATTCCCGATTTCCGGAATAAAATAGTAACAGATTAGTGCTATGGCTTAAAGATGTTTAATATAATTAATAAAGAAAGCAGCATAGATACACCGTTGTAATCGGCTCTTGCACGTTTGTTCAATTATATTATCTATGTTTCGAGGCTCGCGAAAAATAAAATTATTAAAAGTATGTAACAAGTTTGTTTCAATGGACTATAAAACAAACTATTGTTCACATTCCCGATTTCCGGAATAAAATAGTAACAGATTAGTGCTATAGCTTAAAGATGTTTCATATAATAAATTATCTATGTTTCGAGGTTCGCGAAAAATAAAATTAATAAAAGTATGTAACAAGTAGAGTAATATCCTGTAAACATTCTCTACTATATATTATTAATATGTGAAAAATTGTGAAAATAAGTTTTTAAACAACGGTAGCATAATTTAAAACAAATCAATTTACAAAAATTCTTACAAAACAATGTTACAATTTATACACAAACTTATACACAATAATGTTACAAACATGTGTTTGATTCATCTATATATTAATGGGATAGCGCGTATGTTATTAATTTGCGTGTCACGCTTACATCCGAATGTCTGTAATTTAATTGTTATGGACTTTCTTGTAATAAATAATATTACACAGAATTTTGCAATGGTTTTGGTTTCGGTGTTTGTCTCGATTATAGCCGATGGTACTCAAGTTATTAAACACGTATCGATAATTTTATAAAGAATTCTTCAAAAGTGTTGGTTTCGGTTTCGATTATAGCTGAAAGAAACTCAAGTTCTATCTATCAATCTATCTATCTATCTTTATATATTTATATATATACATATTTATATATATATATTTATATATTTATATATATATATATATATATATATATATATATATTCATATAGATATTTATATACAAGACTTGAATTTTAATAATTATAATCTGTTCAAACCAAATAAACATTCAAATATATGTATTATATATTTTAATATAATAACATTCAAAACTATATATAATCTTTTTCCTAGGTGTATGTCTAAACGAAAGGTGGGGTTTATCTCTGCCAGTGAATTGAACGCGCCCCTATATATAAACCTTAGTATTTCTAGATATCGGCACGGTACATATAGGTCAGATGGCCATTTATTACTTTTCAAAAGGTATAAATTACAAATATGTTTCGTACTGCGACTTATATTCATATTAACTCACGTTCATATTAAGTGTTTATAAATATATATATATATATATATATATATATATATATATATATATATATATATATATATATATATATAGGGTGACAAAAAAAAGGCCCAACTATAATTATCTCCCGTTTCTTAGTGTTTTGTCCGAATGAAATTAAACTTTGGTCATAACTACTTTATTATATTCAGATATCAAATCAAACAACTGGGTTCTTTGGACTTTGTTTCTCAGCTAACAGTAAAATTCTCAGGAAAACAATTGGATGTCATCTGTTTTTTGGGGGTCACCCTGTATATATATATCTATATCTATATCTCTCTCTCTCTATATATATATATATATATATATTTATATATATAGATATATATATATAGATATATATAGATATAGATATAGATACAGATATATATATATTTAAAACGCATTGTTAAAAAAACATAGAGCTTTGTTCCTATTTTATTTTTTAACTTTTCTCATGGTGCTTGTTCGCCCGTTTGTCTGTCCGCACTTTTCTCAATAACTATAATTTGTAGATCAAAGTCTAAATTGTCGAGGATGTACATTTCTCTCTTTGAAGCATGTTGCGATTTTGTTGCTGTTCGTTTTTCGTCTAGACATCGTCAGGAATGTGAAAGATCTTTGCTGACAGGGCGAGTGACAGAAGCAACAGTAGTCGGAAAACGGTTAATTGCGTGCAAAGCCGTTGAGCTCAATGAAGAGGGGGTGAGCGTCTAGTTTTTATGAGGATGGCGTCCAAAAAGGGAAGTGGGCTACGATAGACATTTTTAAATGATTTATCTGATTTAAAATATAACCATGTGGGTATTAGAGTTTATATATATATATATATATATACCGCTTTGAATATGTTTAATATTATAACATTGGGTAATACTGTGTGTTGCTACCTCAAATTTCTCTTATTTTCGAGGGGGCAGTTATGTCTTTTTTTTTGTAAGTGTTGTAATATAAAACTAGATTTTACATAATGCATGGTAAGGCGACGGGAAAACGTAGTCATTATGTAACCGATGTAACCAACATAACTATTTATTTTTGTTATTATAGGAGTTACACTCTCCTAGTGAACATTTAAACATAGATATGTTGGTTCCTTATAGTAGTTTCAGGAGAAACGAAGCATTGTTCTTACAACTAGGTTTTGGGTTTTATTTTATTATAATATAAAATGATCTAAGGTTAATTATGTTAGTGGGGAAAACGTAACTAATAATTAGTATCTGGCTTTAAATTTAAAGAACGAATGTCTCCACCAAATATAAGAAAGCCATAATCAAAAGCTTTCCTAACCGCACCAACCTTATTTCCTCTGACCAAAATCACTATTACAAGAACAAAAAAAAACATCAAGCCAGGTTTCATCAATAACGGATTTCCAAACAACATAGTCGACCGGAAAATAAAATCAATGCTCTCGAACTAAAGAAGAACCACAATAAATAGTCATATCGATCAACATAAATCTCTTGATACAATTAAAGTTTTCTGTTGCTACCAGGATTTAAATTATAAGGAAAGCCCATAAAAATATTATGTATTCGTTTCCCCTACTGACATGAATAACCGAAGAAATATATATATATATGTATATACATATATATATATATATATATATATATATATATATATATATATATATATATATATATATGTGTGTGTGTGCGTGAGTGCGTGTGTGTATGTATGTATGTATGTGTATGTGAATGTATATAAGTATATATATATATTAGTATATTTTTGTTTTAAAAGCGTGTAGTTATACAAGTGCATATATATATATATATATATATATATATATATATATATATATATATATATATATATGTATAAATACTAGCAGAAGTGCCCGTCGTAAATTGGGTTAAAAAATAGCCTACAAAAATGGACTGTGATCGATGAAAGTATGATAGGTTATGAAAAGGAGGGGATTGTAAAATTTTACCCTAAGCAAAATATGATGAAAGTAAAGATATTTTTCGCGAAAATATATTTTTATATCAATAATATTAATATACAGGACATAAATGTTGCCATAGTCAATAACACTTACTTTTATGGTAGAACATTCACTGGTTTGTATTTTTCAGTAGTTTGTAAAAAAATGCTATTTTTGTTTTAATTCACGAACCGGTTTAAAAAAATCAAATAACAACGAATTTGAAATGGAGAGCCCGTTTTCAATTTGAAGGAGGGGCATCTGAGCATTCTGTGTTAACAATTAAAGAGAGTGTCGTCGGCGTAAGGAATATTTATAAACATATTTTCCGTTATTTTGTGCTTGAGGAATATTCGATTATGGCATGTACAGTTTATATAAAAATTAATATCAGCAGTTTTCGCTTCAAATTTCGTTTTAATTTCGGTTCGCTGAAATTATTTCAAGTAAAGAGCATTAAAAACTATTTCAAAACAAAGAAAAACACGAACTGCACTTTTATTGCCTATGGTAACATTTATTTCTTGTATATTTATTTTTTCGGGTAGTTGTTTGTTTGCTTTTCTACTAAACATTCTTGCTAAATAATATCGACGAATTATCGAAAAACAAAGGGAAAAGTTTTGAATGTTGGAGTTGTGCCGGTCCGCACTTAAGAAAAACTGCCCTTATAAAGACCAACGTCGTACCAAATGTGGCCTAGTAGGACCCCGGGCATCCCACTGCCGAACTAAGCAAGACAAAAGACGGAAATGGAAGCCAAAAGTAAATGTGGTATTGTCCAAAGAAGAAATAAAACAAGGAGGGAAACGGAAATTCGTTCACACACAAATAAATGGTCACTCAGTGAAGCTACTTTTAGACACAGGTAGCGACATATCAATTATCGACGAAGTGATCTGGAAGAGAATTGGTGGTCCAAAACTGAGAAAAACACGAAAAATTGCAAAAAGTGTTTCCGGAGAGCGATTAAAATTCATGGGGGAATTAAATTGCAGTGTTTCTCTTGGATCGAAAACTTCTTCCTCAAACCTTTCAGTTGTTCCAGGAATAAGTTCTTGCCTTTTTGGAATTGATTGGATTGTTTTGTTTGATCTATGGGAGCTACCAATAAATTCATTTTGCAATAATCTAAGAGCGTTGGAAAAGAAAAATTCCAAACAAAATGACCATTTTTGGCAGTGTTAAAAAAAAAATTTTTCAGAGGGATTAGGAGTGTGCATCAAAACTGAAGTAAATTTGGAATTAAAACAGAATGTGAAACCTGTTTTTAGACCAAAAAGAAATGTGCCTTTTTCTTCAAAAGAAGACATTGAAATTGAACTAAAAAGACTACAGAAGAATGGTGTAGTCGAAAAAGTTGACTATTCTGAGTGGGCGAGCCCCACTGTGTATGTTAAAAAGAAAAATAAGAATATTCGGGTATGTGCTGATTTTTCTACAGGCCTTAATGACTGTCTGATTGATCATAGTTATCCACTTCCATCTCCTGAAAACATTTTTACAAAGCTGAATGGAGGTAGAATTTTCTCCCAAATTGACTTATAGGAAGCTTACCTTCAGGTAAAAGTCAGTGAAAAATGTTCTAAGTATTTGTGTATCAATACACATCTAGGATTTTCCGACTTCCAACATCTAGGACTTCTCCGACTTCCTTTTGGATTAAAAGTGCCCCCAGCACTATTTCAGCAAATAATGCATACGATGCTTGCTGATTTAGATGTTGCAATTGCATAATTGGATGACATCCTTGCCAAAAGTAAAAATGTACAGGAACATAAGGAACACATCAAAGCAGTTTTCGAAAGAATTGAGGAATTTGGTTTAGAGTAAAGTGCCGAAAAATGTGAATTCTTTTTAAAACAGATAAAATATATTGGTCAAATTATCGACAGCCAAGGCAGAAGACCGGATCCTCAGAGAACAAAAGCAATCGAGAGGATGACAGCACCCAACAATGTTGCCCAGTTACAATCTTTTTTGGGTTTGGCTCAATATTATGCTATTTATATTCCAAACATGCATAAGTTGAGAGCACCATTGAATGATTTGTTAAAAAAAATACAAAAGTGGATTTGGTCAAAAGAATGCCAAAATGCGTTTGAGTATATTTAGAAATGCATGCTATTCGATTTAGCTCTAGCACATTTTGATCCACAGAAAGAATTGATTGTTGCATCAGATGCAAGTGACTACGGAGTAGAAGCAGTTCTTCTCCATAAACTTGAAGATGGATCAACAAAGCCCATGCCTCCAGATCACTTTTGCCGGCTGAAAAAAAACTATTCTAAAATTGAAAAAGAAAGCTTTGCGATTATTTATGCCATTAAAAAATTCCATAGATTTATTCATGGAAGGATGTTTACTTTGCAAACCGACCACAAATCCTTATTAGCTATTTTTGGCTCTAAAAAATGCATACCTACGCACACTGCGAACAGACTCCAACGATGGAGCATAATTCTACTAAATTATAACTTTAAAAAGGGGTACATTTCATTAAAAAATATTGGACATGTAGATGGACTGTCCAGGCTCATCCAAAAGTGTGCTGAACCTTTGGAAGACACAGTAATAGCTGCATTGACAGAGGAAAAAGAACTCTCCGGATTACGTGCAATACAATCAGAGAGTTACCAGTGACTCTAGACGAAATAAATAAGGCAGCAGAAAAGGATGATTATATTGTGAAAATGAACAAGTTGGTGCAACTAAATGGAAAATCAAAGAAAGACCCTAAAATTTTACAATTTTCCATTTGTGCTCAAACCTTGATGTATGCAGATAGAGTCGTCAAACCGACTACGCTTCAGAGAAGAATTTTAAAAGAATTTCATAATGGTCATCCAGGCATGTCGAGAATGAAAGCTTTAATGCGTGGATATACGTATTAGCCTAGGATGGACCAGGGCATTGAAAAACTCGTACGAGAGTGTCAAGGGTGTCAGCTAGCAGCAAAGGCACCACCTGCGCAGATACAACCGTGGCCAAAGACTGATACACCGTGGACTCGGTTACATATAGATTATGCAGGTACTTTAAATGGACATTATTTCTTAGTGGTCGTCGACAGTTTCACAAAATGACCAGAAGTGTTTAAATACAAACACCCTACTTCCATGAGTACAATAGATGCACTAAGAGTTCTCTTCAGTCGTTTTGGAGTGCCTAAAACTATTGTCAGCGATAACGGCACCCAATTTACCAGCAAAGAATTTGAAGAATTGTGTAAGGCTCTAGCCATTGAACATATAACAACGGCAATCTACCACCCGAGGTCAAATGGCCTAGCAGAGGGGTTTGTCGATACATTCAAAAGAGTCTTGAAGAAAAACCAAGGCATGGACACTGACGAGAAGATTCTTGAACAATTTTTATCGATATACAGGATAATTCTGAACCCAAACACTGATACCGGTTCGTCACCAGCCGAACAGATGTTTGCACGGAAAATCAGATCTGTATTTGACAGAATTTTACCAAGTGCAACCAGAGTAACAACAACAAAAGAAAAATTTCCAACAAGGTTTTATAAACCTGGTGACAGAATATTCTTCCTGAATTACAGGAGTGGAACAAATTTGGGGGAGGAGGCGATTATCGTGAAAAGAATCGGACACATGCTATATTCTGTAAGAAGTAATAAATTCGACTGTCGCAGGCATATAAGTCAGCTAAAACCTTGACACACTGATGACTACAGACAGGCAGAAGAAAATGACCTGCCCCTAGAGGTTTTGTATGATTCTTTTAATATTCCTCAACCCTTAACAGAGCTTACTCCAGATTTGATAGTTCCAGCTTCTCCTCCAACTCCACCCACTCAAACGATATTGAGGAGAAAAAGTACAAGGGGGAAAAGAAAAGTTAACCGGCTGAGCTCCAAACCAAAATGCAAACGATATTAAGCCAAATTCTCTTGGGATAAATTGTCTTAGGGGGGAGGTGTTATGGCGAGATGAGCAATTCATCGCCGGAACTTTTTATCGAAAGAACCTTATCACCGGTCACCGGTTGTGAGAGCCTTCCCTGATCGGGAACACTAAAAACGTAACATGCTGTCTCTGTGAATATTCTCAATAAACTTCTCTATGTCTTTATTACTTCAGAACCTCTTTATCCATTATTTTCCCTGGTGGAATACCTTTCTTGAATATCCTTTTATTACGGCCACCCTCCGCTGGATATATCAAAATAAAAAGCCTATGCAAATGTTTTTTTTAAATACGTAATCACGTGAGCAGGATTTTTCATTCTTTTGACACGATAACATGTAACGTTTTTATTTTTTATTATTTATCTATTTTCGTAAGAGTGTCACACGCAAGTGGTGAAGGAAAAAAAAACAGAGTTATGCAAAATTTGTGTCAAGAATTGTCTAAAGTTCCGACTTTTTTTTGCTTTCCCTTTAATAAGAACGTGAATTTATGAGGTGAATTTATTCGACACCATATGCTTCAACTCCAAAAATAAATAAAAGCTAACGTGAATTAAGATTAAAGTTAATGTTTTATTATGGAGCCTAACCCCTTCAAAAAACCTTGTTAAACTTTGTGACATATTTCCATTCTATGGAGATCAGGCGCAAACGAACACCCAATGATTTTATTATACAATATTTCTTCAAACTGAAACATAATTATCAAAGTATACTTACGCAAATAGATATGAAAAGTATTTGTTAAAGTTTGTGCCATATTTCCAGACAGTACAGGCGCGCACGCAGACCCCACAATTTTATTATATCATCCGTGTTTAAGTTGAAACATATTTATCAAAGAATTCTTATGTAAATCTATATCAAAAACCCTTGTAAACGTTCTTTTTTTTTCATTCTTTATTTCCATACTTTGGGGGCCAAGCGCGAACGTAGACCCCACAATTTTTATGAACCATCGTTCTGCCAGATCAAACACTCCCATTTCTGATCCTCGATACATCTTCTATTCTATCATTATATGCAATATGGTTTCTACAATAATCAACCATATAAGAGCCTATTCGTTACCAGACACACACGCGCGCGCGCGTTCAACTTTATATTATAGATATATATACGAACATATATATATATTTATATATATTAGCGTATATCTTTGTTTAAAGATGTTTTAGTTATACAAGTCCATATATATATACATATATATACACATATATATATATACATATATATGCATATGTATATATATATATATATATATATATATATAACTGAAGATCTGTTAAACTTATTGCAATTATATGCATAAATACAGAAACACACGCACACACACACACACACACACACACACATATATATATATATATATATATATATATATATATATACATACATACATACATATATAATACCAGGTGAATGTTTTCCAGAGATTAATAAACTAATGAATTTGTAACCAGATAAAAAGGGAGCTTAATACCGATGCAAGGAAAATATATTTTAACTTTTTTTTTTAAATAAGCGTTAATGTGGCGCTACACATTCATGACCATGTTTCAATTAGCAATTACAAGTTACCTAAGGCTTTTACATGCAACATTGCTTATACAAATGTTTAGTCTTTGATTAGGCAAGCACAACGATCACATTGAATTATTCTGCTTAAAGCACAACCCTAATTAAATCCAAAATTATTTTTTATAAAATCAACATCGGTACTCTACAATACAATTATATAGCAGAGAAGTGTGGTCTAAGTTACTCCTTGAATATTGGAAGTGTTCAGATTCGTTGAGCATCATGCCACCCCAATCAACGTCGGGTCATCCTGATAGTATATATATATATATATATATATATATATATATATATATATATATAAATTTAATTTACTCACATAAAATTAATATACGGAAGTATAGATTTATGCGTAAACTATAGTATTTTCTTCAAAAGTGCTCAATACGTAGGTAGAGCTAGTTAGTAAGTTATAAAATGTATATGGCGATATACATATTCATTTTATAACTTACTAACTATGTATATATATATATATCAGGTTAAATATTAGTAAATATAAATGTATAATATATGTATATATATATATATATATATATATATTAGGAGGTAAAATTAAAAAAAAACAGAATCAAAGTGCTCAATAGGTTAATAGAGCTATTATGTACTGACTTACTCCATTAGAATTGTTTACTCTCAATCGGCGGAATTATATGCTTCTTTCCTTCTTTCTATCGCTTTTATTTCTATAGTGTTCTTATTTTGTTAATCTTTCGTAAGCTTAAAAATGATATTTTATTTCATTTTCCCTTTTTGATTTTTGACCTCTGACGAAGCAGACAGGGATGTGAGTTCCGTTATAGATAAATATACACACCAAGTGCGCAAAAAAAACGAATATTTTACTTGTTTTAAATTTATCATTTAAATATATTTCTAAGTCAAACTACATCGTCAGTATTTTTTTTTAATTTTCTTCTTTCCTGCCATATTGCTAAGTTGTATTAAGAAAAGTCAATAGTAAAAATCCGTGTGTTGTCTATCAGTGGTTGTATTTGGAATATTTAGTAACGGTGTGTTGGTTACGCGAGGTTAAAGTTGGGGGTGTGAGTTCCGTTATAGAAACGTGGATTTCATCCGAATAAAATAAAATACGCATTAAGAACGCTTGAAAGCCAATTTCCAACGCAATTTTAAATTGTGTTGTAATTTGGCTTTTAAGCGCACTTAATGTGTATATATATATATATATATATATATATATATATATATATATATATATATATATATATATATATATTACTTATGTGTGTGCATGTACGTATGTTTGAATGATTAAGTACATGTATGCATGCGTTTTTTGATTAGGAAAGATAAAAAAAAATAACCGATATAGGTGTGATATGTAAGTGGGTGGATGTGTGTGAGTACATGTGTGAGTGTGTAGGTGGGTGCGTACATATGCCTGCTCCTACATATATTTCTGTGTATATGCATGTATGTCTACTTTTTGGCTTTCAAGCGCACTTAATGCGTATATATACATATATATATATATATACATATGTATATATACATGCGTAGTCAAAACACGTCTTTCGTAGCGCATGAAATAGATATATGTAGTATGCCAATGTTGAATTCTTTTCCTACTGATTCTTAAAACAAGTATAACTTTATCTTAAAAAGAACATTAAAAAAACGGGCATGATAATAACATTTTTATGTATTTTTTTAATTATTTTCCCCATTATATATATATATATATATATATGTGTGTGTGTGTATATATATATATATATATATATATATATATATATATAAAACTGTGATAATATCCAAAATATTGACTAAGATGCAACATAACATATCTAACTACCTAAATTGAAAATATGGCAGTTTACTACAACTAAAATATATCTACCCTTCCCAGAAAAAACACAAAGGGAAGGAGAGAACATGAGGTCGACCGTACTTTTAAGTGCCCGCCCATTCCCTAATTAGGATAGGCACGGTGCAATTGGGCAGCTGATTAGCTAACAAATAATTCTATAGTATATGTGTATATAAAATGCGCGATAACTACAACTTTTCGCATGTGCCTTACGAATTTTAACAAGAATAAAACGCGAAATATTTTCGGTAGCAGTATTGCCATATATATTTTCATTACTTACTACTTAGGTTGAGCACTGTTTAAGTAAATACTGACAATTCATGCATAAAATTATATCTTCATATATTAATTAATGTAATTTAATTAATAGGCATATATATGTACGTGTATATATATATGTATGTGAATATACATGAATTTATATGTGTATATATGCATGTAATAGTAAATATATGTATATAATATATATATATGTACATATATATGTATATGTATGTATATATGTATATATATGCATACATATATATGTATGTATATATGTATATATATGAATATATATGTATGTATATATGTATATGCATACATATATATGTATGTATATATGTATATATATGAATATATATGTATCTATATATATATATATGTATATAAATATGTGTATATATATATATGTATCTATAGGTATAAATGTTTGTATATATAGTTATGTATTTATATGTATATATATGTGTGTGTATATGTATGTATATATATGTATATATACATGCATGTATATATACATGTATGTATATATATGTATATACACATGTATGTATATATATATGTATATATACATGTATGTATATATATATGTATATATACATGTATGTATATATATGTATATGAATGTATATGCATATATATGTCTATATATACATATACATGTACATATATATATATAAAATCTTGTAAAATTTTGTACATTCAAAAGTATATAAACAAATTATAAACAAACATTTTTTAAATCTTTCGCTAGAAAATTATTTAGATTAAAAGACATGTAATCTGCAATTGTTGAATGGAACTGCTTTTTCGAATTAACAATTCTTTACAGTTGTTTACGATGAAACACTGTTTTGATTACAAAACAAAATTGTATATTTAATCGTGGTATCTACTGTACACATGCTCTCCTCTTAATATATATATATATATATATGTGTGTGTGTGTGTGTGTGTCTGTGTGCGTGTGTGCGTGTGTGTTTATTTAATAATAGCTGAATATATTACACGGTGATAACAATAAAAAACAACTAATGTTTCGATCAAATTAGAATCATCAGCATGTTACCAAAATTTCTGATTATATTCATGTTTTCTACGAAATCTTATATTGACCGGATGGATGACTGTCTTTATTTACCGAAACAGTATTTTTGGTTATTTAAATGAACACATATTATGCGCTTTTTATAGATCAGTGTCAGCAACCTCATGAAATTATTTGTTTATTTTCTTTTTCTACTTTTTTAGGTATATTTAATCTACAATAATTGTGTGTGTGTATATATATATATATATATGTGTGTGTGTGTGTGTGTGTGTGTGTGTGTGTGTTAATATTGGTAGAATAGACTCTGGCTTAAATACTTAAATACATAGTATATGAACTACGTTTTTTTGTATTACAAAGCATAGAAATTGCTGTAAATGCATTAATTTATTGTACCATAGCTACACCACAACAATTTAGATTTTAATAATTACTACCTGTTACCACATATATAAAATAAATAGTGTAAAAAAAAATACACAATCTACACGAAAATTGATTATATTTTTTGGTTTGCTATTTTTCTTCTACAGCGCACTGGGATATTCGCCAGAGTATTGAAATAGACACAACCAGATTCGTGACAAAAAGTTTTTAAAAAATCAATAACATATCCAGCATGGAAATACACTGTCACACCCGCAACCAAAAAAAAAAAAAAAAAAAAACGATTAATAAATTTTATAAATAAAATATTTTTATTCGATTTCTTGTAGACATATTTATTTAGTGTGACATAAATTCAAAAACACAATTTTCAGTGCACGTGATTTACAAGAGAATTGCAACAGACCCGATGTAACAAAAATATTTTCCTCAAAATATATTATTAGATTACTTTCAATCGTATTAAATAATTATGTAGAAGTTTTAACTTTTCAAGTAAAGTTTATTATTGTTATATATATATATATATATATATATATATATATATATAGAGAGAGAGAGAGAGAGAGAGAGAGAGGAGGGGGAGAGATATAGATATAGATATATAGATATATAGAAGTTATTTGTTTATTTTGGGTTACATTTTTGAATAAATTCAATTATTTATACGAAAGTACATTTTTACCTAAATTCGAGTTGGGGAATAATTGGTACTATACAATAGGAGAGTGGCATATATATTGTTTTTAAAATGTAAATGTCTATTGACA
Source organism: Euprymna scolopes (assembly GCF_053919585.1). Lineage (NCBI taxonomy): Eukaryota > Metazoa > Mollusca > Cephalopoda > Sepiida > Sepiolidae > Euprymna > Euprymna scolopes. The sequence continues at coordinate 20,894,883 of NC_136508.1, forward strand.
CGCGTTTCGTAGTCTTAGACTCATCACATTGGCTAAGGTTAGCAAGATTAAGATCGGAACCCCCATGAAAATAAGCCTAAGCTTCTAGCACTATGCTATCTCGCACGACTGCTTGGATACATCGCTATTTACTTATATGTTACGTATTTGCTTTTTCGGTACATTTTTTTTTTAATTAATCAATTATTTATACGAAAGGGCATTTTACCTAAATGCTAATTCTGGAATAATTTCCACTTTTACCAAATTGGTACCCCATATATATATATATATATATATATATATATATATATATATATATATATATATGTTGACGAAATATACTTAATTATATTTTACACCTTATCAAAATTAATCCCTTTTTTTTCTTTTTGTTTACATGGAGTTCAACACTTATCAAGGCCCAATGGCCACTCAGGGATAATGGTTATTGTGTGTATAGTAATCAAAGGGATAGTGTAGCAATAGTATTGGAGAATTGGTAAGGTGTCATTATTTAGGGGGGCGGTTCATCAGGAAT
>NC_136508.1:20900402-20950402 GCF_053919585.1 Euprymna scolopes
AACTATATCGAAATCGATTGTTTAACCTTTAAAATAAATTGAGGAGCCGCCACTGATAACCTTTACGAACATCAGAGCGTATATTTAAATACAAATAAATAAATATATGTATATATATATATATATATATATATATGTGTGTATTTCAGAATTTGAGAGAGCATATATAATTATTTCCACAGCCAAACAACGTCGAAAGCCAACAAACTGGAAGTTTAAGACTCGAGTTTCGGACTCATTTGGGTTCATCATGGAATTCGAAACCCTGGTTCGGATATGTCTAACTGATGAGCCCAAATGAGAGCGAAACTCGAGTCTTAGATATCCAGTTGGTTACCTCCCATGGGTCTTTTCGGATTTGACGTTGTTTGATTGTGATTATATATATATATATATATATATATATATATATATATATATATGGAGGGGCGTGTCTCTGCCAACAATTACCACCTTTATCAGCTAGTGATATAATTATGTTCTTGTTAATTGCTGGGTTGTTCAAGGCATGAATGTATCTCTTTGGAAGCACGCTACTATATGGCTTATAGCTGTGACTGATATAACTGACTCTAGGGAGACACATATACCAAATGTGATTATATATATATATATATATATATATATATATATATATATATATACGTTTTATTTTTTATTACAGTATCTTTCTGTTAAGTTACATTATTGCTTCAGCAACTTGGCCGTATTTTTGGCCGTCTGTAGCAGGTATGGGTACATGTGACCGTTTCTTTTAAGTATATATGTGCGTACGTGAGCATGTGTGTACCCGTACCCGCTACCACTAACTAACCCTCTCACAACAATTAACAACAAAATAAAAAATAAAAATAAATAAACTGAATCATAGCCCCCCCCCACCTCCAAACATAAGCAAATCCCCAACAGGTCCAGACATAAGTCAAGGCATACTTACCAAGAAATCATCTCACCAAGGAGACGCATAAAAACTTTAACATTAAGACTCGAATTTTAAAGTAACCCCCTCCTCCCACCCCCACATATTCCACTTCCCCTCCATGTATCCCTACGCCCTCAGCCACACTAGAAATAAACTTCCCACACCCTCCCCCACAATTTCCTCAAACCCCAAAACTAAAACATTATCGACATACCAAGCGCCCCCACCTTCCCCCCTTGTTCCCTTCCTCTGTTTCTTCCGCCCTCTTCGCACCCCCTGACCTCATTCACTCTTTCTCCCTCTCATCCCAAAATAGCGAACATTTCTGTAAAAGTCTGAGGATGCTACTGACGGCCAAAAAAACGGCCAAGTAACTGAAACAATAATGTAACTTAACAGAAAGATACGGTAATAAAAACAAAACGCGTATTTGCTCTACAACGGTATTGAGCACTGTCTTTATTTCTATTAATTACCATTTCCATACACACACACACACACTATATATATATATATATATATATATATATATATTACTTATACGAAGACTATGGTTATATTCTGATTCTATGAGAATTAATGAACGTTGTGAGTGGATTACATAGGACATCGTTTATTAGAGTTTTAATTTAGTGATGCAAGTGAAGGTCCGGAAGAGAGTTAAAGGAGTAAGTAATGAGGTGGTTATGGATGGGTAACTGTAAGATTATAATTATAAATTTCAAAAAATGACATATATTCGATAATATGCAGTAATTATCCTAGGGTTACTCGGTTATTACGTGTATAGGGGGAAGGTTGAAGTGTAAGGCAGAGGTGTGAATATAGGGGAGCAAAGTTGATGGAGCTGAATAAAAAATTAGGATGAGGACGAATGGCAAATGGGATAATAGGGAAAGAGTATACTACTACAACTACTAATTCTAGCGAAAGGGTACTCCTCCTTATTGATATTTCGAAAAGTATACCAGGCAGCCTGATTCGTTGTTGCATTGATTGTGTTATTTGCTGTTGTCCAAATGCTTTCTCGGTGTTGACAAAGTATATCAGAAATTGGGTGGATATACCATTCCATTGTAATTATCCCCACGAGTAATAGCATTTGAGCGTTCCAGCGTATTCTTCCGAATATCATCACCAGGATTATTTTGCCATCTTTTGTATTTTTATAACTACACTATTGATTCCGAGGTCCATTGCACACTTAATTCAATGCTCAAATTCTATTACTATATATACTCATATATTAGTAATTATATATATATATATATATATATATATATATATATATATATATATATATATGGCGGCTTTAAAGATATGCCATTAAACTATATTTTATAGAGTTAAAGATATGCCATATAATTATATTATTATAATAGCACTATACTCCTCCTATATCAACTGTATTTCCCCCGAAAAAGCCTCAATATTTTTTGGTCCTAATTTAACTATCGCTGGACATCGCACCCCTATTATATATACTAGCATCTTCCCTCCTCTTCTGATTAGAAGCATTATGCTTCCAAATAGTATGATATAAAGAGTTCGTATTTAACCGACACCCCGATTAGAGTATGCCCATTTTGAATAAACTAATGCATTTATATATATATTACAATATAGTTTTATATCGTAATTTTCTTTGTTTATTGATACATACATATATATATATATACATGCATACATACATAGTTAGTTAGTTAGTTAGTAGAAATGGTTATTAATAAAAACTGAAGAAAGTGGTCAATACTATTTTAGAGCAAATATGCTTTTTATTTTTTATTACCGAATCTTTCTGTTAAGTTACATTATTGTTTCAGCTTTTGGCCGTCTGTAGCTTCCTCAGACTTTTACAGAAATGTTCGTTATAATGGGATGAAAGAGTGAATGATATCCGCTCTTCTCGCACCCCTCCCCTGACATCATTCACTCTTTCATCCCATCATAACGAACATTTCTGTAAAAGTCTGAGGAAACTACAGACGGCCAAAACAAAAACGACTGGGTGGCTGAAACAATAATGTAACTTAACAGAAAGAAACAGTAATAAAAAATAAAACGTATATATATATATATATATATATATATATATATATATATATATATATATATATATCAGAGGATAATTATATTTTAAAATAATATATATATATATATATATATATATATATATATATATATATATATATATATATATATATATATATAGGCTACATTCCTGGAGTTAGATGTCAAAATTGAGGATGGGATTTTTCTTTATAAAATATTTGATAAAAGAAACTTTTTCCCCCTTTCAAATAGTTCGTATGCCGCAAAAAGATATTACCTGCCCTGTATTTATCTTTTATGGAACCTATATGTCAGAGTTTTTGAGAATAGCTTGCGTTACTTATAAATATATAGACTTTATACTACAAGTTTCTAGCTTAGTAATAAAGATGATAAACCAAGGTGGAGATAAAAGTAAAATATTTAAACGGTTAAATAAAGCATTTGTTCGTTATCCTGATGCTTTTGAATCGCTTAAGATTAACCAGAACATATAAATAAAGGACATCCAAAATAATATGAGTAATGTATAAAATGTATTTTTTTAAAATGTATACATTTATAAATATTTCTAACATTTATATATATTTATTTTAAATAAATAAGAATGTAAATATACAAAATACAAATCATAGTGGGGGTGATAAGTAGTCAAATTGATTAATCTTAATCTTATAAATACAAGGCTGGTAAATTAAAAAATATATCCATTTTGAATTTGGAAACAGATGAATCTCAAGGTAAGAAATTCATTTTTATAACATGAATAGGTTAGATAAAGTAATTAAGAATAGGAAACTAGATCTAATATTTGTAACATGTTTTCTTCTTAAGATTAAGGGAGATGGTGTTTGATCAGCACTGCTAGGGAGCCATGATGTAATATACTATTTTGGTTTTAAATCGCCGAAACAGTGTTTCAGGGTAAACAACTGAGGATCCCTTAAATTACATCGGTACTATAATTAATTCAAAAGAACAAGTTGATGCAGTGGTTGCAGGTTATTAAATGACTTACTGAATAAATAGGTTTCTAACGAATGAAAAAAAACATTTTTGAAAGTTGTTTTGTTTTGTATAGTTTTAAAGGTAAAAAAATTCCAGGACTATATATATATATATATATATATATATATATATATATATATATATATATATATGCATAACACAGATTCAAAAAGATTCTCTCTGTATATATGCAGACGGAAAAAATTGCTAATCAACTATATATTTTACCCTTTTATTTGTACCAATCCTTTATTTATGAAGCTCGATATATAGAACTACAGAGCATAAAAAATAAATAACAAAAATTATTTATTCAAATTTCCAAGATATTTGTGATTTTGCAATTTGCTTATGTCATATATATATATATATATATATATATATATATGTATACTGATGAGCTGTGAAACAGCGAAACAGTACTGTATGTGGATGACTATATATATATATGTATATATATGCATACATATATATATATATTTATTTAAATATGTGTATATATATATATATTTAAATATATGTGTATATATATACACATTTTAATATGTGTGTATATATATTTAAATATGGGTATATATATATGTAAATATGTGTGAATACATATTTATTTGTGTGGGTTTGTGTGTATGCCTGTGTGTGTTGGGGTGGAGAGGGCTCCCCTAAGCCGTGGTGAAGGCAACCTTTCTAAGAGAAGCAAATCTCTGATTTAAAAATCCATAAAGCGGGAGACAAGTACCCGCATTAAGCTGGTCTGCAGTTTAACTTGTTGCTGGCTATCTTGATATTGCTTGTTGCTGGGTCTCAACATTTTTAACCGAGAGAGAGAGTTAGCTGTCGTACAAAAGACTCTGTAGCATCATCTGTGTATAGATACTTCCTCGGGCATTTTTCTATAAAAATAGTCCTGCGGCGATGGAAAAGCTGTGACACGTGGAGGCTTGAAATGCTGGATACATAATAATTGATCTCAATGACCGTCTTCAGTGTTGCGCCTGCTTGAGTGTGTGAATTCACCAGTAGAACTAAAAAAAAAAAAGAAGTCATTTTTGGGCTCATGAACTTTAAGTGTTTGAGGGAGTGGTACTCATCTGACAAGACGTCGCAATGATCGTATATATATATATATATATATATATATATATATATATATATATATATATATATATATATATATATATATAGGGTGGTCCAAAAAAATAGAGGACATTCAATTATTTTTCTGAGCATTTCACAGTCAACAGGGGGAAAAAAGGCCAAAGACCCTAGTGTTTTGATGTGATGACCAAAGCTTTATTTCATTCGGAAAAAACACTAGGGCCTAATTAGAGTTGGAGCCCGTTTTTTGGGTCACCCTGTAAATATATATATATATATATATATATATATATATATATATATATATATATATATATATATATATATCATAAAAATAATGGAAATAGTATTCCGACAAAACAGAGGAAGTCTCGAAATAAAGACGAAACGTTTATGAACGCATAATACATTTTGTTCCTTTTTATTCCTCTCTCTCTCTCCCTCTCTCTCTCTCTCTCACTATATATATATATATATATATATATATATATATACGGAATATATATATATATACATATATATATATATATATATATATATATATATATATATAGAGAGAGAGAGAGAGAGAGAGAGAGAGAGAGAGAGAGAGAGAGAGCGATGCCAATTTTTTCCGATTCTCATACAATTACCGATTAACATTCCATTAACATTTTTAGATATTTTCTTAGAGATGTCCGGGTGTTCTTTAAATTTTGAATTACTATTGGTTCCAATGTCTTTTGTGCGCATGTAAATTTCCAAACGAAACAATCACTTAACGCTGAAGTAATTGATACTTGTTAATTTTTGTTTTGTCCTTGAATGTTTTCTTTTATATTTAAGTAAAAATTGTGAGAAAGTAAATAATTATTTCTCATTTAAAACAAACCTAATTTGCATTACTTCTTTGTTCGTCGACAAAATGATAATTGAATAAAAGATCTTAATTTGCCGAAGATTATCATAGACGATTAGACGATTTAAAAAGTGCAAAATTGTTTATAAATCATCCTAACGCTATTTAGAATGAGTTACTATTAAGAAATTGTTCTTAACATAAGACCTTGGCGCTGTGTATTATTTTGTGACTTATTTTATATAATGATAAGCAGTTCAGCCTAGCTTTGCTTGGGTCTTATGTACTGTTCATATATTTATATGCATAAGTATATATATATATATATATATATATATATATATATATATATATATATACTAGCATGGGCACCCGGCGTTGCCCGGGCGTTGGATATGTATGTTGAGTAAAAAAAAAAAAGTGGTAGTAGAAAGGCAGGCTCGAACTCGTACCGCAAAGGAGGAAAAGAACGGGGTAAAAACCTGACGTTTATGCTGTTACGACCACCGCCAAACCGGAAGCGTTTATGCTGTTACGACCAACGCCAAACCGGAAGGCTAGACAATCTAAAGGAGAGGATAACTTTCAAACATATCGTCGAAAAAAGTGACCCCCCCCTGTTAAAAAGTGCCTAGTTAAAGGGGAAGATATTAATGTTTTTAGACAATTGTTCGATATTTGTCGTACAAAAGGTCGACATTTAAAACAATACCAATCTTGGTAAAATCCGTCGTCTCTATTTAAAGTGTAAGGCAGACATGAAAACAGACATACATACATACATTTATATATAGGTAGCTAAAAATTTTCGACCCAAACTGATGAAATAGCTTACCCTATTTCTGAATACCCTTTATGTCAAATTTCAAATATTTAGACCAGAAATTATCTTAGTAATTTGTAAGAGACAACAGAGGTCAATTTTTTTAACTTTGACCCCTATTATTACCCCTTAAAATTTATTGTTTCGGGCTCAAATCAAGTTATTAAGGTAGATCCATGTCCAAGGAACTTATATCTAGAATTTCAAGTGCGTAGACCCAAAATTGTAGGAGGAGTTTGGTAGAGTTCTCAAAAGTCATATCGTTGAACTTTGACCCCTTAATCGACAAATTTCTTGCAAAAAACGATCATATCGATTTTCCCAAATCTCAGTAACCGTATATCAATTTTCGAGTCTGTAGACTAAAAATTGACAAAGTTATTGCAGAGGGAAATGTACACAGACACACAGACACACCGAGGGACACTTTCACTTATATATATATATATATATATATATATATATATATATATATATATATATATATATATATATATACATATATATATATATATATATATACTAGCAAAAGTACCCGTCGTTGACTGGGTTCTAAAATAGCCTACAGAAAATGGACTCTCATTCATGAAAAGGTTATGAAAAGAAAGGGTTGTAAAGATATAGTTTCGAATTTGGGGGTGTCAAAACCAAAGTAAAATATGATGAAAGTAAAAATAAAATGGATAAACCCCATAATTTATTATACTATACCTGTTCACACTGAACACTTATGACAATATTCTGTGGATCTATATTAAAAAAACCTTGTTAAACGTGTGGCATATTTCCATTCGATGGAGGTCAGACGCGAACGAACACCCAATAATTTTATTATACCATATTTCTTCAAACTGAAACATAATTATCAAAGTACACTCACGCAGATAGATATGAAAAGTCTTTATTAAAGTTTGTGTCTGTTTCCATTCTATGGAGGCCAGACGCGAACACAGACCCCACAATTTTATTATACTATCCCTATTTAAGTTAAAACATATTTATCAAAGTATTCTTATGTATCAAAAACACTTGCAAACGTTTTAAATGTTTTATTTCCATACTTTCTGGACCAAGCGCGAACGAAGACCCCACAATTTTAATGAACCACCGTTCTGCTCAAGCATACCCGTTACTGTGTCTCGATATATCTTCTAACATTATATGTAATCAGTTTTTAAAATAGTCAACCATATAAGAACCTATTCGTGACCAGACACACACACCCACACACACACATTTTCATATATATATATATATATATATATATATATATATATATATATATATATATATATATGAATTAAAAAGTTTGACTCTTGTCCAGGTAACCTACGTCTAAAATTTCAAGTTATTACACCCAAAATTTGCACAGATTTTTGGTAGAGTCTGCAAAGGTCAACTCTTTTAACTCTGAAATTTTGGCAGTCAAATTGTCACAGAAAAAAAACTGATTTAAAAGCTTAGTGCATGCATGTTTGAATACCCTTTATGTAAACTTAAACATTTTTAGACAAACATTAGTAGAGCGGTCAATTTTTTTTTAATTTGACCCCAATTTTGTCCCCTTAACATTTATTTTTTGGGACTTAAATCGAATTCAAATTTTTGATCCATGTCCAAGTAATCTAAATCTAAAATTTCAACTGTTTAGACCCAAGATTAGCGGAGGAGTTTGGTAGAGTTTGTAATGGTCCACTCGTTGAACTTTGACCTCTTCACAGCCAAATGTATGGCTGAAAAACGATTAAAAAGATTTTCTCAACATTCAATACCTGTTATCTCAAATTTCGAGTCCACTGTACACTGAAAGTTGACAGAGTAATTTGGTAGCAAATGTACACACACAGACACACAGATAATTTAATTTTTATAGATAGATAGATAGATAGATAGATAGATAAATAGATATATTGTTCACATGTTTCAATTTGTTATAACAATGTGTAATATATTGATCTGTGTTGCTGTAAACACTGTTAAAATTACATAGTTAGTAATAATTGTAATATTATTACTAATAATAATTGAAAATCAGTAGATTTACTCACTTTTCTAAATCACTACCTAAAAATAAGATACTACCCTTTTTACGGATTATTTGTAGACATCTTTTCAAACAAGTCTAAAAGAAAGAAAAACGGTATTTTCGAATTTTGAGGGGAAGGAATCCGTTTCGTATATAATTTAACGCCAAACCTTGATCTTTTTTAAAAACTTCTATGTCGGTTACTAAATTTTTCTGCAACTAACTTAAGTCCGACTGGCAGGGTCATAAAAGAACACGTAGCAGAAACCCCCACCATAAAAGTAAAAAATGACTAAACGTACAGAATTTATAATGCAAAGCAAAATAAGCATCTTTGCTTAACTGTTTTAAAAATAGCAAATAAAAATCCATTTTATTACGTACTAACAGTTCAGACCGGCGTTGCCCGGACCCTATGTACTTTTAATAACTTGCCCTACGTGTGAATACACTTTATGTAAAATTCCAAATATTTAGACCAAAAATTGTCTGAGTAATTTCGTAGAGACTGCAAGGTGATGTTTTTTATAACTTCAACAACAATTTTGACCCCTTAACATTTAATATTTTTGCCTCAGCATGTAATACTAAGTTTTACCCATGTCCAAGTTACCTTCATCTAAAATTTCAATTTTAGACTCCAAATTGTGGTAGAAATAGATAGAATCTGCAAATGTCAACTCTTTCAACTTTGTCCTTTTGGCAGCCGAATTATCACCCTCAAACTGATTAAAATGCTTGTCGTATGCCTGAATACACGTTATATATAAATTTCAAATGTTTGGACACAAATTTGGCTGAGGAGTTTGGCTTACACGGCTAAGGCCAAATCTGTTGAACTTTGGCCCTTTGGCAACTCAAATTTTCGACCCACATCAATTCAAATGCTTGCCCTACCTCTGAATACACTTTATGTAAAATTTCAAAGTCTAAACTTTAACTTCAATTTTGACCCCTTAACATTTAGTTTTTGGACTTAAAGTAAATTAAAATTTTGATCCATCTCCAAGTAATCTAAATTTAAAATTTCAAGTGTTTAGACACAACATTGGTGGAGGAGTTTAATAAACTTTTCAAATGTCAAACAGTTTAACTTTGCCCCCTGTACCGTCATATTTCTGGCCGAAAACTCATTAAGACTATTTCTCTAAATATCAATGCACCTTATGTCAAATGTCGGGTCTCAAGACTGAAATTTGACAGAGTTATTTGGGTAGGAAAATGTAGACACATATATAGTCATACACAGAGAGGTATTTCCCTTTTATAGACATATAAATGTGTGTGTAAAAGTGATTCTCCAATCTACATTTTTTCAGAGTGTTCCGAAAAATGTAGGACTTTCTTTTTAAGGAAAGGGTTAAATTTAACAATAAACGAAGAACCGTCCATCAGACAAAAGCCACTAAAGTAATTTCAAACATTCACAAAAGCACACCAATGGAAAAAATCTAATTAATTAAACAAATTTGAAAATCTTGACCGTTTTAATATCAAGAAATGTTTATCAGGCATTTCTCTTCTAACAAAAATATTTGTTTTTAATTTATAAACATTTTTCGGTAACCTATTAAAAGATTCAACCCTTAGGCCAAGACAGATGGGATTAGAGCCGTCGACTGGTTGCTAAATCTGATAGAAGTGTTACAATAATTCCTACGTACCGTGATTATCTTAGCTAGTTGATATCAGGGTCGATATATATATATATATATATGTGTGTATATATATATAAATAGATAGATAGATAGATATAGATATAGATATAGATATGATATAAAACAGCGTGATGAGCAGTAATTGTGGAAGTTGTGTAAAGTTTGATAACGATGGCTCAACCAGATTTTATTTACTTGCGGCAATCTTACACTATTACGTTCTCCACACGGACAAATCTAGAAATAGAAAAAAAAACTTTGCTTAGAGGATTATCGTTTAGTTATGGGCACATATAGTGAGTACTAGGGATTATTTGATAGTTGTTGTCGCTAGACGAGTATTTGTTACGCAGTTTTCACAGTGAAGACCGTAGATTAAATCGCAGTGGAGCCCCTTCCATTAAAATAACATTCGATCAGAGACGGACTTGCAACGTCTTTTCTGTGAGAAACAAAAATTGGGGTGGCGAAAAGGCACTCAATTAATAAATTCGAAGACGGTGTTATATCTTTTGTAAGTTTGGTAGTTCGTGCAATGCGATGCGTCTACGTAACCACGGCTTATATTCGTGGACTACCACAGAAGATAAACACTAGTCTCTTGTGTCTATTAAAACGACAAACAAATTACAAAAGGGTCCAATCGAATAATTGAAGTGATTAACGCCCGAAACTCGCTTTCCAATAAAACCACGCGCCTCGACAGCTCACATCGCGGTATGTTAATGAACTGAAAATTGGTCGCTTTTCTTGAATAAAAGACCACTTTAATCACGCTTTAAAACAGTGACCCGATGGGGAAATCATTCTGCGCTCTGACGCCGCATTCAACGAACGTGATTTATTCAAATATCGGCCTAGTAAATAATACGCTAAATCCGACGCGTTAACTGATACTCAAATTTCTCCCCGTTGTCTCTGCGGACACATGGCAGCCATTACTCGTATTAAAGCGCCACCTGGCAATCAATAAAACTAGTAAAGAGTCGTTCGCCGCGTTTTCTATACGACATCAACCGTCACAAAATCGGTAACAGGTTTACCATTATTCTTTATCTTAGGTGACCTTGGACTTTCTAGGAATAAATGAGTTTTTAGAGTATATTTGTACTGCATGCATAGCGTATTATTTACACGTTGTGGCTAGTGAACTCATAGTATCCATCCTCTCTTGGTCGGGGTGCAAAATGTCTCTAACCCAATTGCACCGTGCTGTTTAGAAAGTTCTATCCCCTGTTCTATTCCTCTCAACGTCTCCTCCAACGTCGACGAAGAAGGGAGTGCGTTACTGATTTTGATCCACTAAATTCAATGATTATGTCTATCATATATTCTTACTATTCTACTGCCATACATCGTTTACACACGGGATCCACACATTGTATGTCGTCTCCGTCGTCAAAGTAGACTAGGACAAAGAATAACTGTAACTCACATTTTTTCGTTCAATAACAATATTTATTTCCTCATTCTCCTGTCACGCGTGACTTCTCGTAACAAAACCATAGGACATATTCAAAACATTGGATCTATTATAATCATATATTGTGTTTCATATACGTAAAAATACATAAAATACTGCAAAACGTCTCAGTTTGAAAATTAAATTTAATCTTAGGCCCTTTTCTAGGTAATATATATATATATATATATATATATTTATTTATCTATGTATGTATATTCATGCCTGTATATATCTTTATGCGTGGGTGGGTGTTTTATTTACATAAATGTTGGATGACATTAGTCATTGGTATCGTCATTTCAAACCTGATAATTAGTGACCGTTTACATACACACACAATATATATATATATATGTGTGTATATGTATATGTATATATATATATATGTATATATCTAGTAAAACGATTCATGATTTTGAATTAACAATCAGTTTAAAAAGGAAAACAAACAAAATCAATACATTGTACGATCGTTTCGGAAACGATGTTTTTATTGAAATAGACAATATATTCAACAATAAATTGATAAAAGATTTCCTTAAACAAAGTCTCCCTATCAGTAAAGATATGGGGGTGGCGGGTTAAAGGCACCAAAATAAAAGTAGCATTTTCTTTTTGCCGCTCGCTCCTAAAGCTTCTCATTATTACAGTCCATCTACTCTTCCGCATGCTGTTAAATGTTGTCTTCAAATCGTTGAAGTGATTATTTATATTACTTTAAAAACAATTGGATATTTATCAGCGTTTTTTTTTTTAAAGGAATATAAATAATTATTTAAAACATTCGAAGATAACATTTTACAGCATGCGAAAGAAGAGATGGACTGAAATAATGACAAGCTTTACAACCGAGCGGAAAAAAAGGAAGATCTGCCTTACTACAAAAAGATCCTAGTTTTATTTTGGTCTCTTTAAACCCCCCATCATATATTTGCTGATGAGGAGACTTTATTTAAAGAAAATATTTTATCAAATTATTGTTTAAGACATATTTTCTATTTCAATAAAAGCATCGTTTGCGAAACGATCGTACAATCTACTGATATCGTTCGTTTCCTCTTTGAAACTGAGTTTTAATTCAAAATTTTGAATCGTTTTACTCAATATTAAAATAGTTCTAGGATATCTATATACTATCGAGCTTACTGTATATCTGCAGTACAATGGACACTAGTTTCTTTTAATATTATTAATACATTTATGAGTACATTAAAATAAAATCTGTTCTATGTGTGTGTATCTAAGTGTGTAAATTTCCCTAGCAAACTACTCTGTCAATTTTCGGTCTACAGACTCGAGGCATGAAATAACGGTATTGACACTTAGGACAATCTTTTTAATCAGTTTTCAGCCAGAAATTTACCTGTAAAAGGGCCAACATTAAACGATTGGACCTTTGAAAACTCTACTAAACTCCTCCGATATTTTTGCTCAAAAAACTTAAAATGTTAATTACGTAGTCCTGGATCAGACTTTTTAATTTGATGTGAGCCCAAAACTGTAAAGGTTTAGGGGTCTAATTTAGGATAAAAATTTTTTACAGAATTGACTTCTGCGGTCTATAAAAAACTACTAAGCCAATTTTTGGTCTAAACACGTGAAACTTTCCATAAAGCATATTCAGACATAGGGCAAGATTTTTACTAATTTTGTCGCAGAAATTCGGCTGTCACGCGGTCAAAATTTAAAAGATTTTACTTTTGCAGTGTTTAGCGAACTATTCGGCCAAGTCTAAATATGTAATACTTTACATAAAGATAATTTAGATATGTATCAAGTATTTTAATCTAGTTTTGGATCGAAAACTTGGCTGGCAAGGGGTCAAAGTGGTAAAGAGTTAACCTTTGCAGATTTACCTTACTTCTCTGATAATTATCGGTATAAACACCTGAAATTTTAGATGTAGGTTACCTGGACATGAGTCAACGTTTCATATATATATATATATATATATATATACATATATATATATATATATATATATATATATATATATATATATATATATATATATATGTACAGAAACTTATGAACAGTACACGGGGCCCGAGCAAAGAAAGACTGATATATATATATATATATATATATATATATATATATATATATATATATATATATATATATATATATATATATATATACCGGGCTTGAAAGCCGTCGGTACCGACTACCGATATAAATGTAAATTCCTGTATATATTATATAAAAAATATATTGCTCTTATTTCGAGAAAGTTTTTTTCCCCTAATAATAGAGCACTGTATGGGATTTCGTTTTCTACAAAAAAGTACAAATATATATATATATATATATATATATATATATATATATATATATATATATATATATATATATATATAAGTGAGAGTGAGTCAGGCAGCGCTCCCTAGCTATAAAATACTCGTAAATATGATGTGTTAATTCATGCAGATCGCATATCAATTACCTACTTATTATTATCTTGTACCCTATGCGCCATCAGTAAAAATCGAAACCGTAGCTCCCACAAAGCTAGCAACTTAAAATTCTAACGGTTTAGCCGCATCTTTTTCGAGCGAAAACGGATTAGAAAGTTGCGCACATGTCTATATATTAAATTTCAAGTTTGTAGATCAAAGATTCGTCGAGTATATAAGTTGCGAAGTGTCCTCACACACAACTTCACTTATATAGATGATTATATATATATGTGTGTATGTGTGTATGTGTGTATGTGTGTGTCGGCGTGTGTGTGGGTCTGTGTGTGTGTCTGTGTGTGTGGGTTAGCTCACTTATATAGGGTGGCTAAAAAGTCACGCATTATTATGAGTCAGTAATAACTTAAAGGTTTAATACATTTTTTTCTATTTGTTTTTCAGAATCCTGCCGATCAAACATTGAAAATTGATCATGGAAAAATTCAGCGCTAACTAAGTAACGAAAAGAGCCTTATTTCAAGAAATGCTTGATTCTTATCGTCAGCATTATAATGTCAGACAAGCTCTTAATCAGAGCACAATGGGTTTTCTTGTGAAACGGTTTCGGCTCCAGGTTTGAATCAGTGATCTTCCACAAACCGACAGGCCACGTTCAGTACGTACAGCTGAAAATGTAGCACTTGTAGACGACAGCATTGTTGAAAACCCAGACACTTGAACGTGAAGATGAGCAACTCAAACTGAGATAACAGAAAGTCACTCTAAATAATTCTGAAGGAATTACACCTGTTTCCATACAAAATCCAAATAGAACAGACATTATATTGTATGGTGTTACCTCAGAAAAAGTAATACGTCCTTATTTCTTCGAAGGCAAAGGAATTGTTGCAGTGACGGTAACTGCACGGCGCTACGAACAAATGATTTGAAATTGGTTAAGGCCAGCTATTCAGGTCAACTCAAAAATGTGGTTCTAACAAGATAGGAAGACTGGCCATATTGCTCCTCAAAGTATGGTTCTCCTAAGGGGATTATTTGGCGAGTGTTAAGTCAACAGATTTTTTCATTTTAACTGTATTTCACAGCCATTACTTTTTTCTATGTTTTTTTTTTCATTTTAACTGTATTTCACAACCATTACTTTTTTCTATGTTTTTCTTCCATTTTAACTGTATTTCACAACCATTACTTTTTCTATGTTTTTTTTCATTTAAACTGTATTTCACAACCATTACTTTTTTCTGTTTTTTTTTTCATTAAAACTGTATTTCACAACCATTACTTTTTTCTATGTTTTTTTCCATTTTAACTGTATTTCACAACCATTACTTTTTTCTATGTTTTTCTTCCATTTTAACTGTATTCACAATCATTACTTTTTTCTATGCTTTTTTTCCATTTTTACTGTATTTCACAACCATTACTTTTTTCTATGTTTTTTTCCATTTTAACTGTATTTCACAACCATTACTTTTTTCTATGTTTTTCTTCAATTTTAACTGTATTTCACAATCATTACTTTTTTCTATGTTTTTTTTTTCATTTTAACTGTATTTCACAACCATTACTTTTTTCTATGTTTTTTTCATTTTAACTGTATTTCACAACCATTACTTTTTTCTATGTTTTTTTTTCATTTTAACTGTATTTCACAACCATTACTTTTTTCTATGTTTTTTTTTATTTAAACTGTATTTCACAACCATTACTTTTTTCTATGTTTTTCTTCCATTTTAACTGTATTTCACAACCATTACTTTTTCTATGTTTTTTTTCATTTTAACTGTATTTCACAACCATTACTTTTTTCTATGTTTTTCTTCCATTTTAACTGTATTTCACAACCATTACTTTTTCTATGTTTTTTTTTTCATTGTAACTGTATTTCACAACCATTACTTTTTTCTATGTTTTTTTTTTCATTTTAACTGTATTTCACAACCATTACTTTTTTCTATGTTTTTTTTTTCATTTTAACTGTATTTCACAACCATTACTTTTTTCTATGTTTTTTTTTCATTTTAACGGTATTTCACAACCATTACTTTTTTCTATGTTTTTTTTTTCATTTTAACTGTATTTCACAACCATTACTTTTTTCTATGTTTTTTTCCTTTTAACTGTATTTCACAACCATTACTTTTTTCTATGTTTTTTTTAATTTTAACTGTATTTCACAACCATTACTTTTTTCTATGTTTTTCTTCCATTTACACTGTATTTCACAATCATTACTTTTTTCTATGTTTTTTTTTTCATTTTAACTGTATTGCACAACCATTACTTTTTTCTATGTTTTTTTTTCATTTTAACTGTATTTCACAACAATTACTTTTTTCTGTTTTTTTTCATTTTAACTGTATTTCACAACCATTACTTTTTCTATGTTTTTTTTTTCATTTTAACTGTATTTCACAACCATTACTTTTTTCTATGTTTTTCTTCCATTTTAACTGTATTTCACAACCATTACTTTTTCTATGTTTTTTTTTCCTTTTACTGTATTTCACAACCATTACTTTTTTCTATGTTTTTTTTTCATTTTAACTGTATTTCACAACCATTACTTTTTTCTATGTTTTTTTTTCATTTTAACTGTATTTCACAACCATTACTTTTTTCTATGTTTTTCTTCAATTTTAACTGTATTTCACAACCATTACTTTTTTCTATGTTTTTTTTCATTTTAACTGTATTTCACAACCATTACTTTTTTCTATGTTTTTTTTTCATTTTAACTGTATTTCACAACCATTACTTTTTTCTATGTTTTTTTCATTTTAACTGTATTTCACAACCATTACTTTTTCGATGTTTTTTTTCATTTTAACTGTATTTCACAACCATTACTTTTTTCTATGTTTTTTTTTCATTTTAACTGTATTTCACAACCATTACTTTTCTTCTATGTTTTTTTTCATTTTAACTGTATTTCACAACCATTATTTTTCTATGTTTTTTTGCATTATAACTGTATTTCACAACCATTACTTTTTTCTATGTTTTTTTTCATTTTAACTGTATTTCACAACCACAACTTTTTTCTATGTTTTTCTTCCATTTTAACTGTATTTCACAACCATTACTTTTTTCTATGTTTTTTTTTCATTTTAACTGTATTTCACAACCATTACTTTTTTCTATGTTTTTTTTCATTTTAACTGTATTTCACAACCATTACTTTTTCTATTTTTTTTTCATTTTAACTGTATTTCACAACCATTACTTTTTCTATGTTTTTTTTTCATTTTAACTGTATTTCACAACCATTACTTTTTTCTATGTTTTTTTTTCATTTTAACTGTATTTCACAATCATTACTTTTTTCTATGTTTTTTTCCATTTAAACTGTATTGCACAACCATTACTTTTTTCTATGTTTTTTTTTTCATTTTAACTGTATTTCACAACCATTACTTTTTTCTATGTTTTTTTTTCATTTTAACTGTATTTCACAACCATTACTTTTCTCTATGTTTTTTTTCATTTTAACTGTATTTCACAGCCATTACTTTTTTCTATGTTTTTTTTTCATTTTAACTGTATTTCACAACCATTAATTTTTTCTATGTTTTGGTTCATTTTAACTGTATTTCACAACCATTACTTTTTTCTGTTTTTTTTCATTTTAACTGTATTTCACAACCATTTTTTTAATGTTTTTTTTCATTTTAACTGTATTTCACAGCCATTACTTTTTTCTATGTTTTTTTTTCATTTTAACTGTATTTCACAACCATTACTTTTTTCTATGTTTTTTTTCATTTTAACTGTATTTCACAACCATTACTTTTTTCTATGTTTTTTTTTCATTTTAACTGTATTTCACAACCATTACTTTTTTCTATGTTTTTTTTCATTTTAACTGTATTTCAAAACCATTACTTTTTTCTATGTTTTTTTCATTTTACCTGTATTTCACAATCATTACTTTTTTCTATGTTTTTTTTATTTTAACTGTATTTCACAACCATTACTTTTTTCTATGTTTTTTTTTATTTTAACTGTATTTCACAGCCATTACTTTTTTCTATGTTTTTTTCATTTTAACTGTATTTCACAACCATTACTTTTTTCTATGTTTTTTTTTCATTTTAACTGTATTTCACAACCATTACTTTTTTCTATG
The DNA here is from genome assembly GCF_053919585.1 of Euprymna scolopes. Classification (NCBI taxonomy): domain Eukaryota; kingdom Metazoa; phylum Mollusca; class Cephalopoda; order Sepiida; family Sepiolidae; genus Euprymna; species Euprymna scolopes. The sequence goes on from NC_136508.1 coordinate 20,918,836, forward strand.
TTTTTTTTTCATTTTAACTGTATTTCACAACCATTACTTTTTTCTATGTTTTTTTTCATTTTAACTGTATTTCACAACCATTACTTTTTTCTATGTTTTTTTTCATTTTAACTGTATTTCACAACCATTACTTTTTTCTATGTTTTTTTTTCATTTTAACTGTATTGCACAACCATTACTTTTTTCTATGTTTTTTTTTTAACTGTATTTCACAACCATTACTTTTTCTATGTGTTTTTTTCATTTTAACTGTATTTCACAACCATTACTTTTTTCTATGCTTTTTTTCATTTTAACTGTATTTCACAACCATTACTTTTTTCTATGTTTTTTCATTTTAACTGTATTTCACAACCATTACTTTTTTCTATGTTTTTTTTTATTTTAACTGTATTTCACAACCATTACTTTTTTCTATGTTTTGCTTTTCATTTTAACTGTATTTCACAACCATTACTTTTTTCTATGTTTTTTTTCATTTTAACTGTATTTCACAACCATTACTTTTTTCTATGTTTTTTTTCATTTTAACTGTATTTCACAACCATTACTTTTTTCTATGTTTTTTTTTCATTTTAACTGTATTTCACAACCATTACTTTTTTATGTTTTTTTTTCATTTTAACTGTATTTCACAACCATTACTTTTTTCTATGTTTTTTTTTTCATTTTAACTGTATTTAACAACCATTACTTTTTTTATGTTTTTTTTCATTTTAACTGTATTTCACAACCATTACTTTTTTCTATGTTTTTTTTCATTTTAACTGTATTTCACAACCATTACTTTTTTTATGTTTTTTTTTCATTTTTACTGTATTTCACAACCATTACTTTTTTCTATGTTTTGCTTTTCATTTTAACTGTATTTCACAACCATTACTTTTTTCTATGTTTTCTTCCATTTTAACTGTATTTCACAACCATTACTTTTTTCTATGTTTTTTTTTTATTTTAACTGTATTTCACAGCCATTACTTTTTTCTATGTTGTTTTTTTCATTTTAACTGTATTTCACAGCCATTACTTTTTTCTATGTTTTTTTTCATTTTAACTGTATTTCACAACCATTACTTTTTTCTATTTTTTTTTAATTTTAACTGTATTTCACAACCATTACTTTTTTCTATGTTTTGGTTCATTTTAACTGTATTTCACAACCATTACTTTTTTCTATGTTTTTTTTGCATTTTAACTATATTTCACAACCATTACTTTTTTCTATGTTTTTTTTGCATTTTAATTGTATATCACAACCATTACTTTTTTCTATGTTTTTTTTCATTTTAACTGTATTTCACAACCATTACTTTTTTCTATGTTTTTTTTTCATTTAAACTGTATTTCACAACCATTACTTTTTTTATGTTTTTTTCATTTTAACTGTATTTCACAATCATTACTTTTTTCTATGTTTTTTTTCATTTTAACTGTATTTCACAAGCATTACTTTTTTCTATGTTTTTTTTTCATTTTAACTGCATTTCAAAACCATTACTTTTTTCTATGTTTGTTATTCATTTTAACTGTATTTCACAATCATTACTTTTTTCTATGTTTTTTTTTCATTTTAACTGTATTTCACAACCATTACTTTTTTCTATGTTTTTTTTATTTTAACTGTATTTCACAACCATTACTTTTTTCTATGTTTTTTTTGCATTTTAACTGTATTTCACAACCATTACTTTTTTCTATGTTTTTTTTGCATTTTAACTGTATTTCACAACCATTACTTTTTTCTATGTTTTTTTTTTCATTTTAACTGTATTTCACAACCATTACTTTTTTCTATGTTTTTTTTTTCATTTTAACTGTATTTTACAACCATTACTTTTTTCTATGTTTTTTTTGCATTTTAACTGTATTTCACAACCATTACTTTTTTCTATGTTTTTTTTCATTTTAACTGTATTTCACAACCATTACTTTTTCTATGTTTTTTTTCATTTAAACTGTATTTCACAACCATTACTTTTTTTATGTTTTTTTCATTTTAACTGTATTTCACAATCATTACTTTTTTCTATGTTTTTTTTCATTTTAGTTGTATTTCACAACCATTACTTTTTTCTATGTTTTTTTTTTCATTTTAACTGCATTTCAAAACCATTACTTTTTTCTATGTTTGTTTTTCATTTTAACTGTATTTCACAATCATTACTTTTTTCTATGTTTTTTTTTCATTTTAACTGTATTTCACAACCATTACTTTTTTCTATGTTTTTTTTTATTTTAACTGTATTTCACAACCATTACTTTTTTCTATGTTTTTTTTCATTTTAACTTTATTTCACAACCATTACATTTTTCTATGTTTTTTTTTCATTTAAATGTATTTCACAACCATTACTTTTTTCTATGTTTTTTTTTGCATTTTAACTGTATTTCACAGCCATTACTTTTTTCTATGTTTTTTTTCATTTTAACTGTATTTCACAACCATTACTTTTTTCTATGTTTTTTTGCATTTTAACTGTATTTCACAACCATTACTTTTTTCTATGTTTTTTTTGCATTTTAACTGTATTTCACAACCATTACTTTTTTCTATGTTTTTTTTTTCATTTTAACTGTATTTCACAACCATTACTTTTTTCTATGTTTTTTTTTTCATTTTAACTGTATTTTACAACCATTACTTTTTTCTATGTTTTTTTTGCATTTTAACTGTATTTCACAACCATTACTTTTTTCTATGTTTTTTTTAATTTTAACTGTATTTCACAACCATTACTTTTTTCTATGTTTTTTTTCATTTTAACTGTATTTCACAGCCATTACTTTTTTCTATGTTTTTTTTTCATTTTAACTGTATTTCACAGCCATTACTTTTGTCTATGTATTTTTTTTATTTTTAACTGTATTTCACAACCATTACTTTTTTCTATGTTTTTTTTTCATTTTAACTGTATTTCACAACCATTACTTTTTTCTATGTTTTTTTTTTATTTAAACTGTATTTCACAACAATAACTTTTTTCTGTTTTTTTTTCATTTTAACTGTATTTCACAGCCATTACTTTTTTCTATGTTTTTTTTTCATTTTAACTGTATTTCACAGCCATTACTTTTTTCTATGTTTTTTTTCATTTTAACTGTATTCCACAGCCATTACTTTTTTCTATGTTTTTTTTTCATTTTAACTGTATTTCACAGCCATTTCTTTTTTCTATGTTTTTTTTCATTTTAACTGTATTTCACAGCCATTACTTTTTTCTATGTTTTTTTTGCATTTTAACTGTATTTCACAACCATTACTTTTTTCTATGTTTTTTTTTCATTTTAACTGTATTTCACAACCATTACTTTTTTCTATGTTTTTTTTCATTTTAACTGTATTTCACAGCCATTACTTTTTTCTATGTTTTTTTTTTTCATTTTAACTGTATTTCACAGCCATTACTTTTTTCTATGTTTTTTTTTATTTTTAACTGTATTTCACAACCATTCCTTTTTTCTATGTTTTTTTTTCATTTTTACTGTATTTCACAACCATTACTTTTTTCTATGTTTTTTTTTTCATTTTAACTGTATTTCACAACAATAACTTTTTTCTATGTTTTTTTTTCATTTTAACTGTATTTCACAGCCATTACTTTTTTCTATGTTTTTTTTTCATTTTAACTGTATTTCACAGCCATTACTTTTTTCTATGTTTTTTTTTATTTTTAACTGTATTCAACAGCCATTACTTTTTCTATGTTTTTTTTCATTTTAACTGTATTTCACAGCCATTACTTTTTTCTATGTTTTTTTTTCATTTTAACTGTATTTCACAGCCATAACTTTTTTCTGTTTTTTTTTAATTTTAACTGTATTTCACAACCATTACTTTTTTCTATGTTTTTTTTTCATTTTAACTGTATTTCACAACCATTACTTTTTTCTATGTTTTTTTTTCATTTTAACTGTATTTCACAACCATTACTTTTTTCTATGTTTTTTTTTCATTTTAACTGTATTTCACAACCATTACTTTTTTCTATGTTTTTTTTCATTTTAACTGTATTTCACAACCATTACTTTTTTCTATGTTTTTTTTTCATTTTAACTGTATTGCACAACCATTACTTTTTTCTGTTTTTTTTTTCATTAAAACTGTATTTCACAACCATTACTTTTTTCTATGTTTTTTTCCATTTTAACTGTATTTCACAACCATTACTTTTTTCTATGTTTTTCTTCCATTTTAACTGTATTCACAATCATTACTTTTTTCTATGCTTTTTTTCCATTTTTACTGTATTTCACAACCATTACTTTTTTCTATGTTTTTTTCCATTTTAACTGTATTTCACAACCATTACTTTTTTCTATGTTTTTCTTCAATTTTAACTGTATTTCACAATCATTACTTTTTTCTATGTTTTTTTTTTCATTTTAACTGTATTTCACAACCATTACTTTTTTCTATGTTTTTTTCATTTTAACTGTATTTCACAACCATTACTTTTTTCTATGTTTTTTTTTCATTTTAACTGTATTTCACAACCATTACTTTTTTCTATGTTTTTTTTTATTTAAACTGTATTTCACAACCATTACTTTTTTCTATGTTTTTCTTCCATTTTAACTGTATTTCACAACCATTACTTTTTCTATGTTTTTTTTCATTTTAACTGTATTTCACAACCATTACTTTTTTCTATGTTTTTCTTCCATTTTAACTGTATTTCACAACCATTACTTTTTCTATGTTTTTTTTTTCATTGTAACTGTATTTCACAACCATTACTTTTTTCTATGTTTTTTTTTTCATTTTAACTGTATTTCACAACCATTACTTTTTTCTATGTTTTTTTTTTCATTTTAACTGTATTTCACAACCATTACTTTTTTCTATGTTTTTTTTTCATTTTAACGGTATTTCACAACCATTACTTTTTTCTATGTTTTTTTTTTCATTTTAACTGTATTTCACAACCATTACTTTTTTCTATGTTTTTTTCCTTTTAACTGTATTTCACAACCATTACTTTTTTCTATGTTTTTTTTAATTTTAACTGTATTTCACAACCATTACTTTTTTCTATGTTTTTCTTCCATTTACACTGTATTTCACAATCATTACTTTTTTCTATGTTTTTTTTTTCATTTTAACTGTATTGCACAACCATTACTTTTTTCTATGTTTTTTTTTCATTTTAACTGTATTTCACAACAATTACTTTTTTCTGTTTTTGTTCATTTTAACTGTATTTCACAACCATTACTTTTTCTATGTTTTTTTTTTCATTTTAACTGTATTTCACAACCATTACTTTTTTCTATGTTTTTCTTCCATTTTAACTGTATTTCACAACCATTACTTTTTCTATGTTTTTTTTTTCCTTTTACTGTATTTCACAACCATTACTTTTTTCTATGTTTTTTTTTCATTTTAACTGTATTTCACAACCATTACTTTTTTCTATGTTTTTTTTTCATTTTAACTGTATTTCACAACCATTACTTTTTTCTATGTTTTTCTTCAATTTTAACTGTATTTCACAACCATTACTTTTTTCTATGTTTTTTTTCATTTTAACTGTATTTCACAACCATTACTTTTTTCTATGTTTTTTTTTCATTTTAACTGTATTTCACAACCATTACTTTTTTCTATGTTTTTTTCATTTTAACTGTATTTCACAACCATTACTTTTTCGATGTTTTTTTTCATTTTAACTGTATTTCACAACCATTACTTTTTTCTATGTTTTTTTTTCATTTTAACTGTATTTCACAACCATTACTTTTCTTCTATGTTTTTTTTCATTTTAACTGTATTTCACAACCATTATTTTTCTATGTTTTTTTGCATTATAACTGTATTTCACAACCATTACTTTTTTCTATGTTTTTTTTCATTTTAACTGTATTTCACAACCACAACTTTTTTCTATGTTTTTCTTCCATTTTAACTGTATTTCACAACCATTACTTTTTTCTATGTTTTTTTTTCATTTTAACTGTATTTCACAACCATTACTTTTTTCTATGTTTTTTTTCATTTTAACTGTATTTCACAACCATTACTTTTTCTATTTTTTTTTCATTTTAACTGTATTTCACAACCATTACTTTTTCTATGTTTTTTTTTCCTTTTAACTGTATTTCACAACCATTACTTTTTTCTATGTTTTTTTTTCATTTTAACTGTATTTCACAATCATTACTTTTTTCTATGTTTTTTTCCATTTAAACTGTATTGCACAACCATTACTTTTTTCTATGTTTTTTTTTTCATTTTAACTGTATTTCACAACCATTACTTTTTTCTATGTTTTTTTTTCATTTTAACTGTATTTCACAACCATTACTTTTCTCTATGTTTTTTTTCATTTTAACTGTATTTCACAGCCATTACTTTTTTCTATGTTTTTTTTTCATTTTAACTGTATTTCACAACCATTAATTTTTTCTATGTTTTGGTTCATTTTAACTGTATTTCACAACCATTACTTTTTTCTGTTTTTTTTCATTTTAACTGTATTTCACAACCATTTTTTTAATGTTTTTTTTCATTTTAACTGTATTTCACAGCCATTACTTTTTTCTATGTTTTTTTTTCATTTTAACTGTATTTCACAACCATTACTTTTTTCTATGTTTTTTTTCATTTTAACTGTATTTCACAACCATTACTTTTTTCTATGTTTTTTTTTCATTTTAACTGTATTTCACAACCATTACTTTTTTCTATGTTTTTTTTCATTTTAACTGTATTTCAAAACCATTACTTTTTTCTATGTTTTTTTCATTTTACCTGTATTTCACAATCATTACTTTTTTCTATGTTTTTTTTATTTTAACTGTATTTCACAACCATTACTTTTTTCTATGTTTTTTTTATTTTAACTGTATTTCACAGCCATTACTTTTTTCTATGTTTTTTTCATTTTAACTGTATTTCACAACCATTACTTTTTTCTATGTTTTTTTTTCATTTTAACTGTATTTCACAACCATTACTTTTTTCTATGTTTTTTTTTCATTTTAACTGTATTTCACAACCATTACTTTTTTCTATGTTTTTTTTCATTTTAACTGTATTTCACAACCATTACTTTTTTCTATGTTTTTTTTCATTTTAACTGTATTTCACAACCATTACTTTTTTCTATGTTTTTTTTTCATTTTAACTGTATTGCACAACCATTACTTTTTTCTATGTTTTTTTTTTAACTGTATTTCACAACCATTACTTTTTCTATGTGTTTTTTTCATTTTAACTGTATTTCACAACCATTACTTTTTTCTATGCTTTTTTTCATTTTAACTGTATTTCACAACCATTACTTTTTTCTATGTTTTTTCATTTTAACTGTATTTCACAACCATTACTTTTTTCTATGTTTTTTTTTATTTTAACTGTATTTCACAACCATTACTTTTTTCTATGTTTTGCTTTTCATTTTAACTGTATTTCACAACCATTACTTTTTTCTATGTTTTTTTTCATTTTAACTGTATTTCACAACCATTACTTTTTTCTATGTTTTTTTTCATTTTAACTGTATTTCACAACCATTACTTTTTTCTATGTTTTTTTTTCATTTTAACTGTATTTCACAACCATTACTTTTTTATGTTTTTTTTTCATTTTAACTGTATTTCACAACCATTACTTTTTTCTATGTTTTTTTTTTCATTTTAACTGTATTTAACAACCATTACTTTTTTTATGTTTTTTTTCATTTTAACTGTATTTCACAACCATTACTTTTTTCTATGTTTTTTTTCATTTTAACTGTATTTCACAACCATTACTTTTTTTATGTTTTTTTTTCATTTTTACTGTATTTCACAACCATTACTTTTTTCTATGTTTTGCTTTTCATTTTAACTGTATTTCACAACCATTACTTTTTTCTATGTTTTCTTCCATTTTAACTGTATTTCACAACCATTACTTTTTTCTATGTTTTTTTTTATTTTAACTGTATTTCACAGCCATTACTTTTTTCTATGTTGTTTTTTTCATTTTAACTGTATTTCACAGCCATTACTTTTTTCTATGTTTTTTTTCATTTTAACTGTATTTCACAACCATTACTTTTTTCTATTTTTTTTTAATTTTAACTGTATTTCACAACCATTACTTTTTTCTATGTTTTGGTTCATTTTAACTGTATTTCACAACCATTACTTTTTTCTATGTTTTTTTTTTGCATTTTAACTATATTTCACAACCATTACTTTTTTCTATGTTTTTTTTGCATTTTAATTGTATATCACAACCATTACTTTTTTCTATGTTTTTTTTCATTTTAACTGTATTTCACAACCATTACTTTTTTCTATGTTTTTTTTTCATTTAAACTGTATTTCACAACCATTACTTTTTTTATGTTTTTTTCATTTTAACTGTATTTCACAATCATTACTTTTTTCTATGTTTTTTTTCATTTTAACTGTATTTCACAAGCATTACTTTTTTCTATGTTTTTTTTTCATTTTAACTGCATTTCAAAACCATTACTTTTTTCTATGTTTGTTATTCATTTTAACTGTATTTCACAATCATTACTTTTTTCTATGTTTTTTTTTCATTTTAACTGTATTTCACAACCATTACTTTTTTCTATGTTTTTTTTATTTTAACTGTATTTCACAACCATTACTTTTTTCTATGTTTTTTTTGCATTTTAACTGTATTTCACAACCATTACTTTTTTCTATGTTTTTTTTGCATTTTAACTGTATTTCACAACCATTACTTTTTTCTATGTTTTTTTTTTCATTTTAACTGTATTTCACAACCATTACTTTTTTCTATGTTTTTTTTTTCATTTTAACTGTATTTTACAACCATTACTTTTTTCTATGTTTTTTTTGCATTTTAACTGTATTTCACAACCATTACTTTTTTCTATGTTTTTTTTCATTTTAACTGTATTTCACAACCATTACTTTTTCTATGTTTTTTTTCATTTAAACTGTATTTCACAACCATTACTTTTTTTATGTTTTTTTCATTTTAACTGTATTTCACAATCATTACTTTTTTCTATGTTTTTTTTCATTTTAGTTGTATTTCACAACCATTACTTTTTTCTATGTTTTTTTTTTCATTTTAACTGCATTTCAAAACCATTACTTTTTTCTATGTTTGTTTTTCATTTTAACTGTATTTCACAATCATTACTTTTTTCTATGTTTTTTTTTCATTTTAACTGTATTTCACAACCATTACTTTTTTCTATGTTTTTTTTTATTTTAACTGTATTTCACAACCATTACTTTTTTCTATGTTTTTTTTCATTTTAACTTTATTTCACAACCATTACATTTTTCTATGTTTTTTTTTCATTTAAATGTATTTCACAACCATTACTTTTTTCTATGTTTTTTTTGCATTTTAACTGTATTTCACAGCCATTACTTTTTTCTATGTTTTTTTTCATTTTAACTGTATTTCACAACCATTACTTTTTTCTATGTTTTTTTGCATTTTAACTGTATTTCACAACCATTACTTTTTTCTATGTTTTTTTTGCATTTTAACTGTATTTCACAACCATTACTTTTTTCTATGTTTTTTTTTCATTTTAACTGTATTTCACAACCATTACTTTTTTCTATGTTTTTTTTTTCATTTTAACTGTATTTTACAACCATTACTTTTTTCTATGTTTTTTTTGCATTTTAACTGTATTTCACAACCATTACTTTTTTCTATGTTTTTTTTAATTTTAACTGTATTTCACAACCATTACTTTTTTCTATGTTTTTTTTCATTTTAACTGTATTTCACAGCCATTACTTTTTTCTATGTTTTTTTTTCATTTTAACTGTATTTCACAGCCATTACTTTTGTCTATGTATTTTTTTTATTTTTAACTGTATTTCACAACCATTACTTTTTTCTATGTTTTTTTTTCATTTTAACTGTATTTCACAACCATTACTTTTTTCTATGTTTTTTTTATATTTAAACTGTATTTCACAACAATAACTTTTTTCTGTTTTTTTTTCATTTTAACTGTATTTCACAGCCATTACTTTTTTCTATGTTTTTTTTTCATTTTAACTGTATTTCACAGCCATTACTTTTTTCTATGTTTTTTTTCATTTTAACTGTATTCCACAGCCATTACTTTTTTCTATGTTTTTTTTTCATTTTAACTGTATTTCACAGCCATTTCTTTTTTCTATGTTTTTTTTCATTTTAACTGTATTTCACAGCCATTACTTTTTTCTATGTTTTTTTTGCATTTTAACTGTATTTCACAACCATTACTTTTTTCTATGTTTTTTTTTCATTTTAACTGTATTTCACAACCATTACTTTTTTCTATGTTTTTTTTCATTTTAACTGTATTTCACAGCCATTACTTTTTTCTATGTTTTTTTTTTCATTTTAACTGTATTTCACAGCCATTACTTTTTTCTATGTTTTTTTTTATTTTTAACTGTATTTCACAACCATTCCTTTTTTCTATGTTTTTTTTTCATTTTTACTGTATTTCACAACCATTACTTTTTTCTATGTTTTTTTTTTCATTTTAACTGTATTTCACAACAATAACTTTTTTCTATGTTTTTTTTTCATTTTAACTGTATTTCACAGCCATTACTTTTTTCTATGTTTTTTTTTCATTTTAACTGTATTTCACAGCCATTACTTTTTTCTATGTTTTTTTTTATTTTTAACTGTATTCAACAGCCATTACTTTTTCTATGTTTTTTTTCATTTTAACTGTATTTCACAGCCATTACTTTTTTCTATGTTTTTTTTTCATTTTAACTGTATTTCACAGCCATAACTTTTTTCTGTTTTTTTTTAATTTTAACTGTATTTCACAACCATTACTTTTTTCTATGTTTTTTTTTCATTTTAACTGTATTTCACAACCATTACTTTTTTCTATGTTTTTTTTTCATTTTAACTGTATTTCACAACCATTACTTTTTTCTATGTTTTTTTTTCATTTTAACTGTATTTCACAACCATTACTTTTTTCTATGTTTTTTTTCATTTTAACTGTATTTCACAACCATTACTTTTTTCTATGTTTTTTTTTCATTTTAACTGTATTGCACAACCATTACTTTTTTCTATGTTTTTTTTTAACTGTATTTCACAACCATTACTTTTTCTATGTGTTTTTTTCATTTTAACTGTATTTCACAATCATTACTTTTTTCTATGCTTTTTTTCATTTTAACTGTATTTCACAACCATTACATTTTTCTATGTTTTTTTCATTTTAACTGTATTTCACAACCATTACTTTTTTCTATGTTTTTTTTTATTTTAACTGTATTTCACAACCATTACTTTTTTCTATGTTTTGCTTTTCATTTTAACTGTATTTCACAACCATTACTTTTTTCTATGTTTTTTTCATTTTAACTGTATTTCACAACCATTACTTTTTTCTATGTTTTTTTTCATTTTAACTGTATTTCACAACCATTACTTTTTTCTATGTTTTATTTTTCATTTTAACTGTATTTCACAACCATTACTTTTTTATGTTTTTTTTTCATTTTAACTGTATTTCACAACCATTACTTTTTTCTATGTTTTTTTTTTCATTTTAACTGTATTTAACAACCATTACTTTTTTATGTTTTTTTTCATTTTAACTGTATTTCACAACCATTACTTTTTTCTATGTTTTTTTTTATTTTAACTGTATTTCACTACCATTACTTTTTTTATGTTTTTTCATTTTTACTGTATTTCACAACCATTACTTTTTTCTATGTTTTGCTTTTCATTTTAACTGTATTTCACAACCATTACTTTTTTCTATGTTTTCTTCCATTTTAACTGTATTTAACAACCATTACTTTTTTCTATGTTTTTTTTCATTTTAACTGTATTTCACAGCCATTACTTTTTTCTATGTTGTTTTTTTCATTTTAACTGTATTTCACAGCCATTACTTTTTTCTATGTTTTTTTTCATTTTAACTGTATTTCACAACCATTACTTTTTTCTATTTTTTTTTAATTTTAACTGTATTTCACAACCATTACTTTTTTCTATGTTTTGGTTCATTTTAACTGTATTTCACAACCATTACTTTTTTCTATGTTTTTTTTGCATTTTAACTATATTTCACAACCATTACTTTTTTCTATGTTTTTTTTGCATTTTAATTGTATTTCACAACCATTACTTTTTTCTATGTTTTTTTTTCATTTTAACTGTATTTCACAACCATTACTTTTTTCTATGTTTTTTTTTCATTTAAACTGTATTTCACAACCATTACTTTTTTTATGTTTTTTTCATTTTAACTGTATTTCACAATCATTACTTTTTTCTATGTTTTTTTTCATTTTAACTGTATTTCACAACCATTACTTTTTTCTATGTTTTTTTTTCATTTTAACTGCATTTCACAACCATTACTTTTTTCTATGTTTGTTTTTCATTTAAACTGTATTTCACAATCATTACTTTTTTCTATGTTTTTTTTTCATTTTAACTGTATTTCACAACCATTACTTTTTTCTATGTTTTTTTTTATTTTAACTGTATTTCACAACCATTACTTTTTTCTATGTTGTTTTTCATTTTAACTTTATTTCACAACCATTACATTTTTCTATGTTTTTTTTTTCATTTAAATGTATTTCACAACCATTACTTTTTTCTATGTTTTTTTTGCATTTTAACTGTATTTCACAGCCATTACTTTTTTCTATGTTTTTTTTCATTTTAACTGTATTTCACAAACATCACTTTTTTCTATGTTTTTTTTGCATTTTAACTGTATTTCACAACCATTACTTTTTTCTATGTTTTTTTTGCATTTTAACTGTATTTCACAACCATTAATTTTTTCTATGTTTTTTTTTTCATTTTAACTGTATTTCACAACCATTACTTTTTTCTATGTTTTTTTTTTCATTTTAACTGTATTTTACAACCATTACTTTTTTCTATGTTTTTTTTGCATTTTAACTGTATTTCACAACCATTACTTTTTTCTATGTTTTTTTTCATTTTAACTGTATTTCACAACCATTACTTTTTTCTATGTTTTTTTTTCATTTTAACTGTATTTCACAGCCATTACTTTTTTCTATGTTTTTTTTTTCATTTTAACTGTATTTCACAGCCATTACTTTTGTCTATGTTTTTTTTTTATTTTTAACTGTATTTCACAACCATTACTTTTTTCTACGTTTTTTTTTCATTTTTACTGTATTTCACAACCATTACTTTTTTCTATGTTTTTTTCATTTTAACTGTATTTCACAACAATAACTTTTTTCTGTTTTTTTTTTCATTTTAACTGTATTTCACAGCCATTACTTTTTTCTATGTTGTTTTTTTCATTTTAACTGTATTTCACAGCCATTACTTTTTTCTATGTTTTTTTTCATTTTAACTGTATTCCACTGCCATTACTTTTTTCTATGTTTTTTTTTCATTTTAACTGTATTTCACAGCCATTACTTTTTTCTATGTTTTTTTTTCATTTTAACTGTATTTCACAGCCATTACTTTTTTCTATGTCTTTTTTGCATTTTAACTGTATTTCACAACCATTACTTTTTTCTATGTTTTTTTTTCATTTTAACTGTATTTCACAACCATTACTTTTTTCTATGTTTTTTTTTCATTTTAACTGTATTTCACAGCCATTACTTTTTTCTATGTTTTTTTTTCATTTTAACTGTATTTCACAGCCATTACTTTTTTCTATGTTTTTTTTTCATTTTTACTGTATTTCACAACCATTACTTTTTTCTATGTTTTTTTTTTCATTTTAACTGTATTTCACAACAATAACTTTTTTCTATGTTTTTTTTCATTTTAACTGTATTTCACAGCCATTACTTTTTTCTATGTTTTTTTTCATTTTAACTGTATTTCACAGCCATTACTTTTTTCTATGTTTTTTTTCATTTTAACTGTATTTCACAGCCATTACTTTTTTCTATGTTTTTTTTCATTTTAACTGTATTTCACAGCCATTACTTTTTTCTATGTTTTTTTTTATTTTTAACTGTATTCAACAGCCATTACTTTTCTATGTTTTTTTTCATTTTAACTGTATTTCACAGCCATTACTTTTTTCTATGTTTTTTTTTCATTTTAACTGTATTTCACAGCCATTACTTTTTTCTGTTTTTTTTTAATTTTAACTGTATTTCACAACCATTACTTTTTTCTATGTTTTTTTTTCATTTTAACTGTATTTCACAACCATTACTTTTTTCTATGTTTTTTTTTCATTTTAACTGTATTTCACAACCATTACTTTTTTCTATGTTTTTTTTGCATTTTAACTGTATTTCACAACCATTACTTTTTTCTATGTTTTTTTTCATTTTAACTGTATTTCACAACCATTACTTTTTTCTATGTTTTTTTTTCATTTTAACTGTATTGCACAACCATTACTTTTTTCTATGTTTTTTTTTAACTGTATTTCACAACCATTACTTTTTCTATGTGTTTTTTTCATTTTAACTGTATTTCACAACCATTACTTTTTTCTATGCTTTTTTTCATTTTAACTGTATTTCACAACCATTACTTTTATCTATGTTTTTTTCATTTTAACTGTATTTCACAACCATTACTTTTTTCTATGTTTTTTTTTATTTTAACTGTATTTCACAACCATTACTTTTTTCTATGTTTTGCTTTTCATTTTAACTGTATTTCACAACCATTACTTTTTTCTATGTTTTTTTTCATTTTAACTGTATTTCACAACCATTACTTTTTTCTATGTTTTTTTTCATTTTAACTGTATTTCACAACCATTACTTTTTTCTATGTTTTTTTTTTCATTTTAACTGTATTTCACAACCATTACTTTTTTATGTTTTTTTTTCATTTTAACTGTATTTCACAACCATTACTTTTTTCTATGTTTTTTTTTCATTTTAACTGTATTTAACAACCATTACTTTTTTTATGTTTTTTCATTTTAACTGTATTTCACAACCATTACTTTTTTCTATGTTTTTTTTCATTTTAACTGTATTTCACAACCATTACTTTTTTTATGTTTTTTTTTCATTTTTACTGTATTTCACAACCATTACTTTTTTCTATGTTTTGCTTTGATTTTAACTGTATTTCACAACCATTACTTTTTTCTATGTTTTCTTCCATTTTAACTGTATTTCACAACCATTACTTTTTTCTATGTTTTTTTTCATTTTAACTGTATTTCACAGCCATTACTTTTTTCTATGTTGTTTTTTTCATTTTAACTGTATTTCACAGCCATTACTTTTTTCTATGTTTTTTTTAATTTTAACTGTATTTCACAACCATTACTTTTTTCTATTTTTTTTTAATTTTAACTGTATTTCACAACCATTACTTTTTTCTATGTTTTGGTTCATTTTAACTGTATTTCACAACCATTACTTTTTTCTATGTTTTTTTTGCATTTTAACTATATTTCACAACCATTACTTTTTTCTATGTTTTTTTTGCATTTTAATTGTATTTCACAACCATTACTTTTTTCTATGTTTTTTTTTCATTTTAACTGTATTTCACAACCATTACTTTTTTCTATGTTTTTTTTCATTTTAACTGTATTTCACAACCATTACTTTTTTTATGTTTTTTTCATTTTAACTGTATTTCACAATCATTACTTTTTTCTATGTTTTTTTTCATTTTAACTGTATTTCACAACCATTACTTTTTTCTATGTTTTTTTTTCATTTTAACTGCATTTCAAAACCATTACTTTTTTCTATGTTTGTTTTTCATTTAAACTGTATTTCACAATCATTACTTTTTTCTATGTTTTTTTTTCATTTTAACTGTATTTCACAACCATTACTTTTTTCTATGTTTTTTTTTATTTTAACTGTATTTCACAACCATTACTTTTTTCTATGTTTTTTTTCATTTTAACTTTATTTCACAACCATTACATTTTTCTATGTTTTTTTTTTCATTTAAATGTATTTCACAACCATTACTTTTTTCTATGTTTTTTTTGCATTTTAACTGTATTTCACAGCCATTACTTTTTTCTATGTTTTTTTTCATTTTAACTGTATTTCACAACCATTACTTTTTTCTATGTTTTTTTTGCATTTTAACTGTATTTCACAACCATTACTTTTTTCTATGTTTTTTTTCATTTTCACTGTATTTCACAACCATTACTTTTTTCTATGTTTTTTTTCATTTTAACTGTATTTCACAGCCATTACTTTTTTCTATGTTTTTTTTTCATTTTAACTGTATTTCACAGCCATTACTTTTGTCTATGTTTTTTTTTTATTTTTAACTGTATTTCACAACCATTACTTTTTTCTATGTTTTTTTTTCATTTTTACTGTATTTCACAACCATTACTTTTTTCTATGTTTTTTTTTTCATTTTAACTGTATTTCACAACAATAACTTTTTTCTGTTTTTTTTTTTCATTTTAACTGTATTTCACAGCCATTACTTTTTTCTATGTTTTTTTTTCATTTTAACTGTATTTCACAGCCATTACTTTTTTCTATGTTTTTTTTCATTTTAACTGTATTCCACAGCCATTACTTTTTTCTATGTTTTTTTTTCATTTTAACTGTATTTCACAGCCATTACTTTTTTCTATGTTTTTTTTCATTTTAACTGTATTTCACAGCCATTACTTTTTTCTATGTTTTTTTTGCATTTTAACTGTATTTCACAACCATTGTGGCACTATTTCCTTGTGCCACTGTTTCTAACACACTCTGCAGCATGGACGGGTGGTAAATTGTCCATGAGCGTAGAGATACAAAGAAACCCCTTCCCATAATCCCCTTGCTATCTTTCTGTCTCTTTCCTGCACGACCACCATGATGTGAGGACGCATAGACTGTCTCTCCGTAAATGAGGGGGGGCCACCCCCTCCCTCAACACTAGTTAGGGTAGGTTAGTTAGCTTTGAAAAGCCTATTGTAAAAATTAATTGTAAATTGTTTTTTTGTAATATATATTGTATCTCTAATGTAAAATAAAATAGTTAGTTATACCTTTGTATATTACAATTGTGTCGCGTGTCATTTTTCTTGTGTCTGCCATGAATGCCTTCATAAATGTCTTAAGTCGAAAGGCGGCCCTGAGGACAAAGAAATGAAGATTCCCACCAGAATGCCACCAGGGTGAAGAGATCATCTTGAGAAAGGAAAGGAGCCACACCCAAAACCAACATCTCAGGTATGATTTTCTTCTTACTACACAGACCCTAATGACTGGCCCATCTTCATGTCTTCATGAGACCGCTTTAAGACATTTACTATAACACGTCTGTCGGTCACACCCCAGTGACCGGCTGATAGTGGTATAAATGGTTGCCTTAAGACGCAGGATTGACCCTGGTTAATTACCAGACGGATCTCGTCGCATCTGTGTCGCAGTATAAATGATGCACTATGACCAAGACATATTGTTTCCTAGCATGGAAATAATTTCGACTCTTAAACCCACGGCACAACCAAAAATAACGACCACTAGACGAATCGAATAAAAAAAAATGGTCCACGGTCTTTAAAAACGGAAAAAAACTATTTCTGGCAAAATTTTTTAAAAAATGGCAGACCAGTACACACGCGCACAAAAAAAAAAAAAAAAAACGCACTCAAAAAGGAAAATTCAGAACCTGAACAAAAAATTGTCTTGCACCTACAAAAAAAAAACAGTTTACAAAGGATCGATTTAAAAAAAAAGAGTATTGAAAGTAACCCTTCGAAAAACAAGTAAGAAATGTGTCCCACACACACAAAAAAAAAAAAACAGAGACGAGAAAAAAGTGTCTCTAGAATATGCAATATCTCTTTCTCTCTCACGCTTTCTCTCTTTCTGTCTCTCTCCGGATATATATCGATATGTGTGTATATCTATGCATCTTGTTATTACATGAAAAAAAAATAAAAGAAAAAAAAATCCTTCAAACACGAAGCTCGAAAAATAAATTTAAAAAAAAAAAAAAAAGGAAAGAAAATAAAGGATACCTAACATTTTTTATCTGATCTTTATTTCAGGCTTATAAAAATATAGGACTTTTAAAAAAAAAAATTCTTTTGACTTTGCAAGTGTTAGATTCAGATTTGAAAAAATAGAACTTTTACATTACATTTTATTCCATGAACAGTTGATGTGTTTATTTTTCAGGTTAGGTACCAATTTACGCTGAAACATAAGGGGACTTTTTGATTTGATAATGTTTTTTATTTATTTTTTTTGTCTGTTAAAAAAAAAGAAAAGAAGGGAAAGAAAAAATATTATCGCTAAAAATTTAGATTACATAATACGAAGTTTTCTTTGTGTGAGCGCCTTACAAAATTGATAAAAACAAGATTTTTTCTATTTTATTTTTTTTTAAACTCGTAGAAATGTTTAATGTCTACCTGTCACTCATTTTTTAAAACAATGACCGCACATGGGAAAGATAAGCTAAGATGACCTCGTCATGGTGTTTGTGAGGTTGTTAAGGGATGGGTGGTAGAACAACGCTACCTGCCTCTCTCTCTCTCTTCTTCTCTCTATCTCTCTCTCATTCCCTTACCTGTGAGGACGAGAGAGTGACTTTTAAAATCGTCGAAGATTTTTTTTTTGTTATTACGTAATGGTGTTATGAGGGTGGTGGGGTGTGTAATGGCATCGCTCTGCCTCTATCCCCTTCTTTTTCCCCTCATTCTCTTTCTCTACTCTTGCGTTTTAATGATTGTATAGCTAAACCCCCATGGCTGATTGCAGGAGGGCATATAATAACGAATTAACTTGGAGTTTTTTTTAAATTTTTCTACCAAGTTTAAAGAACAAAATTATTTATGCTTCGTTAAATTACATTAAATGATGTCTTCAATTGTTTTTTTATTAAAAATAAAAACTGAGACGATTATTCAAACAGCACTTAAAGTACTTTTTTTGAAGTCTTCGAGTGTTTGGAAAAGCCAACTGTTACATGATTACGTTCATTTTTTAGAGTTCTCTGAAATGTTCATAGTTTTTCTTAAAGAAAAAATTACGCTATTACATTTCGAATATTCTCTGAATTTTTAATAATTTCTAAGGAAATATTGTTTGACTAACGAAAGAGATTTTCCTGAACTCTAGATGATTTTAAGGAAGAATTATTCGAGCAAATTCTTTAATTGAAGGTTTATTTGAAATTGGACCGTATGATAGGGGTCCCTGAAATATTGACTGAGGAGTATATACGTAAAATTGAATTAATTATTAAGAAAAAAAAAGATTTCCTCAGTCTAGAAAGATCTCTCTTTAATTGAAATTTTAATTCTTTCGAGCTTTTAACTATACAGAACTGGTCGTTAACTAATGTAGCTCCTAGGTGTGGCGGGAGTTTATTAATTCGAAATAATCCTTGTTAGTGAGTTTAGGAAAAGAGTTGCTTTTAAATAATAAAATAATTACTTGGAAAATAAAGTTAATTAACATGAAAAGTTTCTGAATTCGAAATGACCTGGATAATGGTCTAAAAGAAGAAATGATTTTTAAGAATCAATTAAATAACTTTAAATGTACACTGAATTTTAAAAATAATAATTACGAAATGAAAAAGTTTTGGGATGTCTCTGAATCTCATTGTGAAGGGTAAATTGATTCAAAATGAATTTTCTATGATCTTTTCGGAAGATTAATTTTAATAATGAACCAAATGTTTGGAATAATTTTTGAATTGTATTACGAAAAATGGGTCTATTCGAAGTTTATGACCTTTTGAGAAGATTGTTTTTTATAATAATAAATGACTTACTTTGGAAAGAAGTTAACTAACATAAATTGATTTTAACGATGAACCAAAATACTTGAAATAATTTTTAAATTTTGGAATTAAATTTTAATGATCTTTTGTAAATCAAGTTTTGAAAAAATACATATACTTTTTAAATGTACCCTGAAATTTGGGAAAAAGTTAATTATGAATGTAATAACTGAAATGCGTTTGCATTGTGTAAACAAATTCTAATTGTGACCGAGGTGCTCTGAAATGATTTTTTTAAAATGTTTTCTTTTTAAGAAAAAAAATTGTTAACACCCTATTTCATTGATTTAATGTATACCAGGTTTCTGAATTGTTTATTTTTGGAAATTTTTTTCCCCCTAATTGAGTATTCTAACTCATGAAGGCTGAGTGCCCTTCTTAATTAATTCTTTATATAATTAATAAATATTCCGTGGTGGATAGTTTTTATTGGTCGCTCGGCGGCAGACTCCTTGCTCTAACAGAATTAATTGGATTAGATCCTCTGAAGACCGAGGTTTTACTAAAATCCATATAGGTCGGCGTGATGAGGTCACGTAACCCCGACTTATCTAAAATACATTATACTGGTTGCTGAAGAGAGCGTAAGTCCAGTAACTGAAGTAATAACTTGGAATACATATAGGTCGGCGTGATGAGGTCACGTAACTCCGACTTGGTTAAAATACATTATACTGGTTGCTGAAGGGAGCGTAAGTCCAGTTACGAAAATAATGTTATGCAGACTAAATTAAAAAACGTATAGGTCGGCGTGATAAACTCACGTAGAATCCGGCTTAGTGAAATATGTATAGGTCGGCGTGATAAACTCACGTAGAATCCGGCTTAGTGAAATACGTATAGGTCGGCGTGATAAACTCACGTAGAATCCGGCTTAGTGAAATACGTATAGGTCGGCGTGATAAACTCACGTACAATCCGGCTTAGTGAAATACGTATAGGTCGGCGTGAATAAACTCACGTACAATCCGGCTTAGTGAAATACGTATGGGTCGGCGTGATAAACTCACGTAGAATCCGGCTTAGTGAAATACGTATAGGTCGGCGTGATAAACTCACGTAAAATCCGGCTTTGTTAAAAAATATTATACTGGTTGCTTAAGAAAGTGTAAATCCAGTAACTGAAATCATGAGGTCATTGCCTCGATGGAGGGCGAGGATGATTACCCTCTCTGGTATTTGAAGCAGTATACCAGTCTACCAGGAGCCTGGTGGAAAAAAATAACTTGCTTCACTGAGTTCCTGATGGAACGTAGAGCATGGGGACATTGATTGCTGACGGCCGGTTGACGCACCATTCACGGAAAATTAGGGACTTCTGAAATTTATGAATACTCATAAATTTCGGATAGCATAGGGAGGGATGTGGCACTATTTCCTTGTGCCACTGTTTCTAACACACTCTGCAGCATGGACGGGTGGTAAATTGTCCATGAGCGTAGAGATACAAAGAAACCCCTTCCCATAATCCCCTTGCTATCTTTCTGTCTCTTTCCTGCACGACCACCATGATGTGAGGACGCATAGACTGTCTCTCCGTAAATGAGGGGGGGCCACCCCCTCCCTCAACACTAGTTAGGGTAGGTTAGTTAGCTTTGAAAAGCCTATTGTAAAAATTAATTGTAAATTGTTTTTTTGTAATATATATTGTATCTCTAATGTAAAATAAAATAGTTAGTTATACCTTTGTATATTACAATTGTGTCGCGTGTCATTTTTCTTGTGTCTGCCATGAATGCCTTCATAAATGTCTTAAGTCGAAAGGCGGCCCTGAGGACAAAGAAATGAAGATTCCCACCAGAATGCCACCAGGGTGAAGAGATCATCTTGAGAAAGGAAAGGAGCCACACCCAAAACCAACATCTCAGGTATGATTTTCTTCTTACTACACAGACCCTAATGACTGGCCCATCTTCATGTCTTCATGAGACCGCTTTAAGACATTTACTATAACACGTCTGTCGGTCAAACCCCAGTGACCGGCTGATAGTGGTATACCATTACTTTTTTCTATGTTTTTTTTTCATTTTAACTGTATTTCACAGCCATTACTTTTTTCTATGTTTTTTTTCATTTTAACTGTATTTCACAACCATTACTTTTTTCTATGTTTTTTTTGCATTTTAACTGTATTTCACAACCATTACTTTTTTCTATGTTTTTTTTGCATTTTAACTGTATTTCACAACCATTACTTTTTTCTATGTTTTTTTTTTCATTTTAACTGTATTTCACAACCATTACTTTTTTCTATGTTTTTTTTTTCATTTTAACTGTATTTTACAACCATTACTTTTTTCTATGTTTTTTTGCATTTTAACTGTATTTCACAACCATTACTTTTTTCTATGTTTTTTTTCATTTTAACTGTATTTCACAACCATTACTTTTTTCTATGTTTTTTTTCATTTTAACTGTATTTCACAGCCATTACTTTTTTCTATGTTTTTTTTTCATTTTAACTGTATTTCACAGCCATTACTTTTGTCTATGTTTTTTTTTATTTTTAACTGTATTTCACAACCATTACTTTTTTCTATGTTTTTTTTTCATTTTTACTGTATTTCACAACCATTACTTTTTTCTATGTTTTTTTTTCATTTTAACTGTATTTCACAACAATAACTTTTTTCTGTTTTTTTTTTCATTTTAACTGTATTTCACAGCCATTACTTTTTTCTATGTTTTTTTTTCATTTTAACTGTATTTC
Source organism: Euprymna scolopes (assembly GCF_053919585.1). Taxonomy (NCBI): domain Eukaryota; kingdom Metazoa; phylum Mollusca; class Cephalopoda; order Sepiida; family Sepiolidae; genus Euprymna; species Euprymna scolopes. The sequence goes on from NC_136508.1 coordinate 20,941,245, forward strand.
ACAGCCATTACTTTTTTCTATGTTTTTTTTCATTTTAACTGTATTCCACAGCCATTACTTTTTTCTATGTTTTTTTTTTCATTTTAACTGTATTTCACAGCCATTACTTTTTTCTATGTTTTTTTTCATTTTAACTGTATTTCACAGCCATTACTTTTTTCTATGTTTTTTTTGCATTTTAACTGTATTTCACAACCATTACTTTTTTCTATGTTTTTTTTTCATTTTAACTGTATTTCACAACCATTACTTTTTTCTATGTTTTTTTTCATTTTAACTGTATTTCACAGCCATTACTTTTTTCTATGTTTTTTTTTTCATTTTAACTGTATTTCACAGCCATTACTTTTTTCTATGTTTTTTTTTATTTTTAACTGTATTTCACAACCATTACTTTTTTCTATGTTTTTTTTTCATTTTTACTGTATTTCACAACCATTACTTTTTTCTATGTTTTTTTTTTCATTTTAACTGTATTTCACAACAATAACTTTTTTCTATGTTTTTTTTCATTTTAACTGTATTTCACAGCCATTACTTTTTTCTATGTTTTTTTTCATTTTAACTGTATTTCACAGCCATTACTTTTTTCTATGTTTTTTTTTATTTTTAACTGTATTCCACAGCCATTACTTTTTCTATGTTTTTTTTCATTTTAACTGTATTTCACAGCCATTACTTTTTTCTATGTTTTTTTTTTCATTTTAACTGTATTTCACAGCCATTACTTTTTTCTGTTTTTTTTTCATTTTAACTGTATTTCACAACCATTACTTTTTTCTATGTTTTTTTTTCATTTTAACTGTATTTCACATCCATTACTTTTTTCTATGTTTTTTTTTCATTTTAACTGTATTTCACAACCATTACTTTTTTCTATGTTTTTTTTTCATTTTAACTGTATTTCACAACCATTACTTTTTTCTATGTTTTTTTTCATTTTAACTGTATTTCACAACCATTACTTTTTTTATGTTTTTTTTTCATTTTAACTGTATTTCACAACCATTACTTTTTTCTATGTTTTTTTTCATTTTAACTGTATTTCACAGCCATTACTTTTTTCTATGTTTTTTTTTCATTTTAACTGTATTTCACAACCATTACTTTTTTCTATGTTTTTTTTCATTTTAACTGTATTTCACAACCATTACTTTTGTCTATGTTTTTTTTTCATTTTAACTGTATTTCACAACCATTCTTTTCTTCTATGTTTTTTTTTCATTTTAACTGTATTTCACAACCATTATTTTTTTCTTTTTTTTTTTCATTTTAACTGTATTTCACAGCCATTACTTTTTTCTATGTTTTTCTTTTTCATTTTAACTCTATTTCACAGCCATTACTTTTTTCTATGTATTTTTTTCATTTTAACTGTATTTCACAACCATTATTTTATTCGATGTTTTTTTTTTCACAATTACTTATCTTATGACACGGTTTCGGCTCTTGGTTTGAATCAGTGATCTTTCACGAATCGGCAGATCACATTCAGTACGTACAGCTGAAGATGTTGCACTTGTAGACAACAGGATTGTTGAAAATCCAGACACTTGAACGCGAAGATGAGCCACATAAACTGAGATACAAAATCCAAACAGTACAGGCATTGCAACCCGCAGATTTGCAGTCTCGGTTATCTTTTGCTTTCCACATTCAGCAATAAACCAAAGAACAAAATTTGATCATTCTTAAGCTGGTTATGAGCGATGAAACCCATTTTCATCTGAACAGCTCAGTGCCGAATATGGGAAATTGTAAATCCAAGAACCGTTCTTCAGCGTGAATTACATACAATACAATTTACCATATGGTATAGTGTTACATCAGAAAGAGTGATAGGTCCTTATTTGTTTGAAGACGAAGAAATTGTTGCAGTGACAGTAACTGAACGTCGCTACAAACAAATGATCTGAAATTGTTTAAAGCCAACCCGTAAATGTGGTTCCAACAAGATGGGGAGACTGCTCACACTTCTCCTCCAAGGATGGTTTTCCTTATGGGATTATTTGGCGAGCGTTTAATTAGCAGATTTTCTAATTATATTCAGAGGAGAAAATATTAGCAAATAGTTATAATGGTTTACACCTTATTTGCTAAAGTCAGTGAGGCATGGAAAATCACAATTAAAAGTTGTTTAAGTATTTAAATATCATAGAGTAAGGGAGGTTAATGAAAAGGATATAAAAATCCACATCCAAATTGCATGGTAAAACCCAAAGTGACTGTCTTTGATAGCAGTGTTGTAAAAACATCCCAACTGTAGTTAGAGTAATCCACATCACAATGTAATTGTCCGATGTAAGCATTTCCTTGGAGTAATTTCCATGGTTTATATAATGGGTCCGGTAAATAATATATATATATATAGGTATTTCGGACGATATCTAAAACATCGTTAAACTCACTACTCGTTCAAGCAGCCGCCAATAGCGTAATGGTTAGAAGCCTTGACTGCCGTATAAACGGTCGGGTTTCAATCCTGGCTTGAGGTAGTTGCCTGTCTAGCCGCACTGATGAGCTGTGAAACAGCGAAACAGTACTGTATGTGGATGACTATATATATATATATATATATATATATATATATATATATATATATATATGTGTGTGTGTGTGTAGATCCGGTGGATCTGTTTATTAATAAACATATAAGTTGATATATTTAATAATTTTATAATTATAGAATATGAGTTTCAAATTCCACTCCAAAATAACTTCAAATTGGTAATAAATTAGAATTAAAATAAAATTAAGGCCGCTTTCAATAGTCAGGCAATGCAGAATGAGAGAGAAGGAGTTATAATATTTCAAATGTATTACTTACATAGAATAATAAGAAAATATTTTGATTTGAAATTCAAACATTTCATGTCATAAATTTTTAATTCATTTAATGACTAAAATGTGATTTATTTACTCTATCTTGTATATCGAGTAATTCTCATTTAGGTGGGATGGTACTTATAGAATATTACAGGCAGTAATATCTTCTAAGACTCATTATCTTAGGTTTCTATAACAGTTGATCGTTAGATAATTTTATTCTGAAGTATATATATATATATATATATATATATATATATATATATATATATATATGGGGGCATCAGTTTTTATAAAAATCTACATAATTTATAAGCGATGTTTCCACCAAACTTATTTTCTTCTCTTTCTCTTTTCTCTATCTGGCTCTCTCTCTCTTTCTCTATCTATCAATATATATATATATATATATATATATATATATATATATATATATATATATATATATATATATATATATATGCCTGTGTGTGTGTGTGATTGTGAATATATATGTGCATGTGTATGTGGCAAGTGGTTGTGTGTTGATTGTGTTAATGTCTGCTAGTTTAGTTTGTTAAAAACAAGCCCTTAATCAGTTTTTGTAGCTAAGAAATTTAACAGTGAAAGTCACCTAAAAAAAGACGCGTTCTCCATCGACTGATTGCCTCATTTCCAAACACCGCCGAGACATTTTTGTTTTTACAAGCGGACGTTCACCATCTCATCACGTCGGGCGAACGTGTGGTTTGCAACAGACGCGTTTACATAATTAGTTGATCGACAATTCGCCGTTAGACTCTTCCTCACCTCATGTCACTGTGCATAGAAACAGCGGTTAAAAACGGATCTTGTTGCAAGGAGAAATTTTAATATATTCTGATCTATAAAATCTTATGTCTGGTGAAAAGCATAAAAGGTACTCGACAGAGCTCCAATCTTTTGTGTACGAAAAGAAGAACAGGAACTTGTTTTACCAACGTATATATAAAGTATTTTACTTTCCCAACGCCATTTGTGTCGGGCGTAATTTTGATCGGAAAACTTATTATTGTGATTGGGTATTTATATGTTACAATAATAACGATGATGATTTTGCTGCTGCTGCTGTTGATGATGATGATGATGATGATGATGATGATGATGATGATGATGATGATGATGATGGCGGCTGCGATAGTTGTGGTGATGGCGGTGGTGGTTTTAATTATGATGTTGATGATGATGGGAGAAAAGGTTTTTATCATCTTGATTTAACACACACAATTATTGTTGAATATAATTAATTAATAAAGAAATCTGTTTTCTTCCATGGTAATTGTGATGGTCCCCAACAGTCATTAAATGCACGATACTTGAAAATTTTTACGTTCTGGATTAAAAAAAAAAAAAACGTCTCTAAAATATTAAACAATGGCGTTTTTTTTTAAAATTTCACACGTCTCATCTCAACGTCACTCTTATTAATACAAACAGTTAACCTAATTCCTTACTGTTGTGGAATTTTTGGGGAGGGGGCTCACCGGAAATATTATGCAAAAGTTATGAGTTTGTTTTGATAAGAAAAGTAAGATAACTGATACGAATTCAAGTGGCTATTAACTGTTTTTGGACGAAAAAGTAACCAATTTATTTATTTATTTTTGCTTATAGGAAATGGCATTTGGGAAAACCCTTCAGTATGCAAATGATAGAAAAGGAGGATGATTGATGGTCATTGGGGTGTAAAGGCAATGGGAACCTCCTGTTAAGAGTGGTGGCCAGAATACAGATTTGAGTAAGAAGAAGAACAGGATTTTTTTTCGAGTTTTATAATTAAAACAAATTTCACTGAGAGTGGTTTACTGAGAATTGCGAGGAAAATTCTGTGGAACAGAAAACGAAGTAAAGCCCACCTGATTCTCAATTAAAAGTATTTTGGTGTGATGTTTTGAATATAATAAAATAGTTATGACCAAAGTTTCACTTCATTTGGACAAAAAGAAACGGAGCCTTATTTGAATGGGACCGTTATCTTTAAGCCACCCTGTATATATATATATATATATATATATATATATATATATATACATATATATATATTATATATCATATATATATATATTATATCATATATATATATCATATATATATTATATATCATATATATATATATACATATATCATATATACATGTAGACCCAAGAAAAACGGGCCCAACTCTAATTAGGCCCCGTTTCTTAGTGTTTTGCTCGAATTAAATGAAACTTTGGTCATAACTAGTTTATTATATTCAAAACATCACATCAAAACACAAGGGTCTTTGGCCTTTTTTCTCCGTTCTACAGCATATAGTCTAGATAGCCTCCATTTAGCTTTTGTTTTTTTAGTCACCCTGTATATATATATATATATATATATATATATATATACACTTGTGCCCGATATTATTCATACCCCCCTTGAAAATTGAGTTTATTAGGTGTAACTTTTGTAAGAATTTATTGTTTACGTCCATATTGATACATATTCTTAATAAACCTCTTCTGATCATTTTCGTCATTTTAAAATCTCGGGATACTTGTAATAAAAGAAATATACAGCTATTTATAAAATCTGCAATGCTCAAAAATAATCATACCCCCTTATTTTTTCAGTATTAATCGAGTTTCTGACTGTTTGTTTTCTGTTTGATTCTTATTTTGAATGCTTTTATACAACCTTTGATTAATTTCATTTCGTTTTTTGCATTTTTCAGAAATTAAAATGATATCAACTGAAAACCAATAAAAGAATAAAAATTATTAGAATGGGGAAGAAAAAAGAGCTTAGCAATGATCTTAGGACTAAAATTGTGAATTCACATAAGGATGGTTTAGGTTACAAGTCAATTTTCAAGAAATTTGAGGTCCCTACAGCAACAGTACAGAGCATCATCAAAAAATTCCAGAGCCACCACACAACAAACAACTTGATTGGTAGAGGAAGGAAAAGGAAAATGTCTGCTAGAGCCACCAGGAATATTGTAAGAAGTGTTAATGCAAATCCAACCACCACTAATAAGGACATTTTAGAAAATCTGGAGTCTTCTGGCATAAAAATATCAAGGCAAACATTGCAAAGGACTCTGCATGAAAATGGTCTGAAAGGAAGAAGACCAAGAAGGACTCCATTGCACACCGGAAAACACCTTGAAGCACGTCTAAAGTTTGCTAGGACCCATGTGAATTCTCCAGAGTCCGTTTTCTCAAGTATTTTGTGGACTGACGAAACAAAAATTGAATTGTTTGGCCATATGGATGCTTCTTACGTTTGAAGGAAGAAACGTAAGTGTTAATGCAAATCCAACCACCACTAATAAGGAGAAGCTTACAACCCAAAGAACACCATACCCACGGTGAAACATGGTGGTGGTAGCCTAATGTTTTGGGGCTCCTTTTCGGCTAGTGGTCCAGGTAGTTTGGTCAAGATAGATGGAACCATGAAGAAGGAGCAATATTTGGAGATACTCAAGAAAAACATTAGACAGGATGCGGAGAAGCTCCATTTAGGACCAAACTGGGTCCTTCAACAGGATAATGATCCAAAACATACTGCCAAAATAGTCAAGAAATGGTTTGAGGATAATAAAATTAATGTTTTGGAATGACCTAGCCAGAGTCCCGACCTGAACCCTATCGAAAACCTCTGGCACGTATTGAAAACTGAGGTTAAAAAGCGGAAACCTAGAAATTTGAGGGATTTGGAGAACTACTGCATTGAAGAATGGTCAAAAATCAGTGTTGATGCTTGTAAAAACCTTGTTGATAAATATCCCAAACGGTTACAGGCAGTTATTAAGAATAAAGGGCATGCTATTGACTATTAGTAAGAGAGGTATGAATAATTTTGAACTAGTGCCATTATTGTTTTTCTTTGTATAATGTTTCAACTTGCATAATTTATTTATTTGTTGAGTTTAAATTAAATGCTTATGCTTGATTTATTGTTTGAAATCCCTTTAATATTGTCTACCTTCTGGTTTGAGCAATATTCTTATAGAAATCTCAAAGATCCGAGGGGTATGAATAATATCGGGCACAAGTGTATATATATATATATATATATATATATATATATATATATATATATATACTTTTAAGTACTGTATCTTTCTGTTAAATTACATTATTGTTTCGGCTACACGGCCGTTTTTTTGGCCGTCTGTAGCATCTTCATACTTTTACAGAAACCCTGTAAAAGTCTGAGGACGCTACAGACAACCAAAAAAAAAACGGTCGCGTAACCGAAACAATAATGTAACTTAACAGAAAGATACGGTAATAAAAAATAAAACGCATATTTGTTCTACAACAGTATTGAGCACTTTCTTCAGTTTTTATTAATTACCATCTCCAATATATAAATATATATATATATATATATATATATATATATATATATATATATAATATCATGTGACATAATATCAGTTTCCGAGCATTTTTATGTTTGCTTAGAAACTTATAAATGATCAGAGTTTTGTAACTTTCAGTGAATAATTATCCTGATTTTTTACAAGTCCAGGTATCGACTTGTTATTTTTTTAATTCTTTTTGGCTGCAAATTACCGGTGACGTCCACTTGAATGACCAGGACTCAATAGATCGTGCACTATCAAAAGCAACGTGAGAAGAGTAGCAACCTCTCCAACAGGATCCTCTCGTCAATTCGGACTCTCGTCGTAGACCAAAAGCGGAGAAATCTGGGGACATCAATGGCTGGACATTGTTGAAGAGAAAGGGGTACACTATGAATTGCCTTTTCACCTATTGAGCACCTTCCCACAAAAGAGTAGCCCTTCTTATTACAACTTGGTCGTCTTTAGTCCAATGTTACCATAACTTTCTTAAAACACTCATCATAGATATAATGTTAGCACCCCCGCAACTTTTCCTACTCATAATTAAACCTTTCCCTCTAGTAGCTATTGTCCTTGATAATAAGCTTACTCAAGAGTATTTCTTTTAAATATACATAGATAAAAATAGTAAGCCAATAAATATATAACTATATATTTGAAAGTCTTTATCACGCATAGTTTATGTAAATTATAATATTAACGATGAATTTAATGTTTTCATGTACTATTAGGGCGGGCGTTATGCGCGGGAGTAAAATGCGCTTAAATATGATGTTTGAAGTTGTCCAGATTTCGTGGATCTTATTTTAGACTCAGTATTTCAAAAGTTACAAAATAAGATTCTGAGTGCCCTGAGCTAGAATCGAAACCGAATGCAAAACTGTAGCATTACAAGCTGGGACGTTACCACTGAACCAACTTAACAAGCATATAAACTGATTAAAAATGAAAACTTGAAAATAAACTAAAAAGAATATAATAGATTATAAGGATTTTTTTTTCAAGTTTGATCAATTTTTGATACCTTGAAAACGATTTTAACAGGCTAAAGACCCAGAAAAGAATGGTCCGTAACAACCCGATCATTATAGGTCACTAGAGCTGTATTGGGACTTTTAGTTGCAGTAGAAAGTTTGAGGCAAACAGACATATAAAAAACACGGCATAATCGCGTTGACACACGCCAGTGTACATCGAATTTTTCAATTTTGACCAATTTTGGATCACTTAAAAACAATTTCCACTGTCATAAAAGAACGGTCCATAAAAAAATCCACTGACATGAGGCCCCTACCGCCGCTTGCGACGTTTAGTTTCGGAAGTGATATAGTTTGAAAATATGGTGACAGGCAGTTATGTTAGACTAGCGGGAGGCTCCCTGCTTTTCTCGAGCGTATAATACGCTTAAATATGATATTTTAATTTGTCCCGATTTCATATATAATTATTATAGAGTTGTGATTTAAAAAGTAAAAAATAAATCGAAGCTTATAACACCCAATTTCTACATTCGACACCGAAATTGTAGCATTTAAAGCTTGGGACGTCGACACTTCATCAATGAGAGGCGAACACAAACTGATTAAAAATTAAAAATACACTAAGGTGATGTACAATGTGTATATCAATTTTTTCTTAATTCTGATCAATTTTGGACCTTTTTAAAACTATTTAAGCCAGCTAAAAATCCGTAAAAGAGCGGTCCTGTAAAAAAGCTTTGAGGGCCCTAGCGCCGCTCGGCGACTTTTAGTTGCGGAAAAGATAGTTTTAAAATATGAATACAGACAGACAGGCATATAGCTTTTTATACATTAGATTAGCAGTGTTGCGCCAGACCTTGCCCGTGCGTAAAATACGATTAACTATGATATTTTAATTTGTTCAGCTTTCGTATATATAATAATAGAGTCGATAATTCAAAAGTAAAAATAAAAAGCAATTGGGTGCTATCAGTAAGATTCGAAGCCGAAAT